>NC_086117.1:34831119-35134149 GCF_963921235.1 Mobula hypostoma
GCAGATGGAGTTCAACCCATAAGTGTGATGTGGTTCATTTTGGAAGGTCAAATATGATGTCAGAATATAGTATTAATGGTAAAACTCTTGGCAGTGTGGAGGATGAGAGGGACCTTGGGGTCTGAGTCCATAGGACACTCGAGGCTGCAGTGCAGGTTGACTCTGTGGTTAAGAAAACATACGGCACATTGGCCTTCATCAATCGTGGGACTGAGTTTAGGAGCTGAAAGGTAATGTTGCAGCTATATAGGACCCTGGTCAGAGTGAGAGGTGACCTGGTAGAGGTGTATAAGATGATGAGAGGCATTGATTGTGGATAGACAGAGGCTTTTTCCCAGGGCTGAAATGGCTAGCATGAGAGGGCATAGTTTTAAGGTGCTTTGAAGCAGGTACAGAGGAGATATCAGGGGTAATATTTTTATGCAGAGACGTGAGTGCGTGGAATGGGCTGCCGGCGATGGTGGTGGAGGCAGATACGATAGGGTCTTTTAAGAGACTCCTGGACAGGTATATGGAGCTCAGAAAAATAGAGGGCTACGGGTAACCCTAGGTAATTTCTCAGGTAAGGACATGTTTGGCATAGCTTTGTGGGCTGAAGGGCCTGTATTGTGCTGTAGGTTTTCTATGTTTCTATGTTTTTTCTATGTTTTGTCTAGGCAGCTGGGCACAAAATTATTGAAAGTGGAATTTGTTCCAGCAGATTACAAGTGATGCATTTGAAAAGGTGCAAAAAGGCAACAGGATATATCATAAATATGCAGATATTGAGTGGTGTGGTGCAAAATAGGGATCTTGAAATGCATGCATACAGATAATTAAGAGTAGCAGGTCAGGTTAATGAGAGTTAGGAGTCATAAAATTGCATTCTCTTCTATCAGGGCAGATGAGGAAAGGAAATTAAAATTGCTCTAGTTATTACAATTATGGATCATTGCCAGGGAACTTTCAATATTAGTGGAGTGTGTACACTTCAACATGTTTCAAGCAAGATGATTAAACTTAGTGTTGTAGTAAATATGATGGCCCGTGTTTCTTTTGGAAGTGAGTGAACACTATGGTTATCACTTGATGCATTTCTGTACCAGCCACTGCTAATAATTTATTGATACTGTCTTCATTAAAGGATTTCTATTGTTTGCCTCAGTGAACAAAGGCACTGTTGTGACACAAACAAAGTCACTGGAGAGAAACTGAAGATAATGGATACAGAAATGTTTATTTATCAAAAATGAGCATCAGGCATCATAACCCGAGACACTCTTGGAAGTAGAGGCCTCCCGACCCAATATTACTTAACATTTTTACATATTGAAGATCAATGGGGTGTATGGGGTGTCTAGGGAGGGGTAGCAACTCTGGTGGGCGGGGGGGTTGCAGTGCCCTTTTTCAGGGCAGTTTGTCCACCTTTGGTCCCCACCTGGCGCTCAGCTGTCACCTGTGGCTCCAAGTAGCTGTAACAAGTGCAGTGGCCACTTCACGGTAAACGGTCTCGGCAGACGGGCCAAACCAGGTGAGGGTAGCCGACGGATCTTCGACCCTCGGTGAGGTAGGGGATCTGCCTATCCCAGCGTGTGAAGTCTGGCTTTGGCAGATTGCGCAGAGGACACCAATTAATGGTCCAACGGTCAAGAAGGCAGGCCAGCAGGCGTTGGTGGAGCACTAAGAGCATGACAGGGCACTTAGACGTCCTGGTCATCCACTGCCAGAGGTGATGATCTCTTTAAACTCACCCGGCAGAAGGCAAAGGCAAACCACTGCTGTAACCTGCTGAGCACATGATTTCCCAATATGTCAGAGCGGCGTGGAGGGAAATCGTCCACCAACTGGAAATTCCAGATGCGACCTAACGACGACGACAAAAGATCAAAGGTAACAGCAGGACAATTCTATATTTACAGTATATCTATATTGCTTCTTTTGAATTACATATAAATTTCAATCACCTCTGCCTTCACACCCACACTCCAGACACCCAAAATGAACGTTAATACCCATCAGCTCTGGACTGCATTCATGCATCTGCAGGCTTCTGCGTTCACATGGAAGACCATTGTTCAGAGCTGCATTTTAAATTCAATCTAAAATCCACACTCAGGCTGCTGTTAAACTGGCTGCTGTTAAAATTTTTATTGGCTACATACTCTAACTCCAGAATACGCCCTGACAGACACACATGTATTCCCAAATTAAACCTGGAACAGCATTTGACTTATATCATAATGACCAAAGTCAGGCAAGTACACCACAAAACATCAGGCACGATAGATCAAATAACATCCACAAATTAATGTTCATATCTGTTAATTGAACTCACTCAAGATCTCAACTGCAGAGAGTAAAATCCTCAAACACCATGGAAAGAAATAACCAGAAGAAAAACAACCATTTGATTTTTTTTTTCATGTGTACCTGGTTCTTGACTCTCCAATCAGAGGAACTAACCTTGCAGCAGCCACACTGCTCATCCTTCTCAGAATCTTATTGGCTGACGACATCTCAAGGAAGCACTCCACCTTGTGTTGACTCACAAGCATTGCTCCCATTTCATTTACTTGATGGATCCAGGTGGTCTTGCCCTCTTTCAGCTGCCATGACTCCTGTGTTCAGAGTGCAGAGGCCTGTAAACTGAGCCAGCTCCCCACTACTGAGGATATCTTCAGTAGGTAAGAAGGTGGCAACCATCATTAAAGACACCCACCACCAAGGAAATGCCCTCATTCATTGCTACTATCAGGAAGTACCAGAGCCTGAAGGCACACACTCAATGTTTTAGGAACACCTTCTTCCCCTTTGCCACCATCTCACTATTTGCTCTCTTTTTGGATGACGATTTCTTATTCTAACTTACAATAGTTTGTGTATTGCACTATACTGCTGCTGAATAACAGATTTCAGGATATACAATGTGTCAGAAATAATAAACCTGATTCTGATAAAAGAAATCCTAGGCTCACTTGATAACTCAAAACAGAGATCCAACTCCATTTCATACTACTGCAGCTCCTGCTTCGCCACCAGCTCTCCTTAACTCTCCCAAGCTTCCCTGTTCCAAGAGACTAGGATCAAGTTTCCCCTCTTTTTCCCTACTTCCATTTGCTGATCATAAGCGCAGGAGATTCTACAGATACATGGCAGTACTAATAAGGACACAAGGAACTCTGCAGATGCTGGAAATCCAGAGCAACACACTGAAAATGCCAGAGGAACTCAGCAGGTCAGGCTGCATCTATGGAGGGGAATAAAAAAGTTGATGTTTCAGGACAAAACCCCTTGATCAGGGCTTCAAGAATCTCAGCCCAAAACATTGACTGTTGGTTCCCTTCCATAGATGCTGCCTGACCTGCTGAGTTCCTCCTGCATTTTGTGTCCCATTGCTGAACACTGCCTCCTTATTTCAGCTCACAGGCATTTGCCAATCAATTTGATTTGCTGTTAGGAAACAAGATGGTAAGATTTCAATTAATTCCTGCTTTTATTTTATGTATTTCCTAGCTGGAAATCACTGTCGTTCTACCTTACTCTTTTCATGAACCTGAGTATTAAGCGGTACCAAATTTACTGAACCCCAGCAAACCCTTTTTTAAGGTCATGGGTTTAATGTTATGATTCCCGGCTGTGGCAAATAAATATAAAATGCTCTGACATAGGAGAAAATCAAGTACACATGCTATTTCAGAACTTCCAGGCAGAGCAATGCTGGAAACATCATCAGTATAATGGCTTCGCTTATATACAGTTTGAGAGACAATTCCAGAATCTGACTTGTTGGTTCTGTCGAGATGATCTCATTTATATTATATTTATCCATTTATTATAATAATAAAGCACACATCAACGAGGCATCCGTAAAGGTCACTTCAAACTCAGCCTATCTCTATGATGCTAGAGAGAAGACAAAACAAGACATAAACCCTAAAATGTGGGGTTGACTAAAGTGCTCAGTGAACAGAAGAATAGGGTAGCTTTTTCACTTGTAAGCAACACTTGTTGTCCCATAGGGGCATTAGGCAAAGCAAAAGCTTCAGAACCCCAAGAAACAATTGTACTTTGTGATAAATGAATTATTACCAATTACATTGGTCCTGACAAGGGAATTTTAGTAATAAACTAAAAATATACTTAAAACCTCTTTCTGTATTGAAATAACTTTATCTGAGATTTTAAGATTATTGTAACCACAATATAACATTTGATACATTGATTCACCGCCTTATGTTTTCTTTCCCCGGTTTATGCTTAACAAATTTCCCAGAAACTAATACATTGAATGAAGCACAAATACAAGTGAATGATGGGGATTTATTGCACTCACAGTAAAGCTCTACCATCAAAAAACAAATATTAATATTGTAGCATTCCTTTCATCTAAGACTAATTTTTGAACTCCTTCTTCTCAGATGGTCTGAGCAACCAAAACCTCAGCTCTCTTTCTCCTTCTTGTCTTGGTATCTATACCAGCTGCTCGATTATGGTACAAAATGAATTACATTCCAGATGGTCACACACAACTTTCATAATTGCAATGGTTTTTGTTTTCTCCAAGTAAGATTTCAGAAGCGAACCCATTTCATTAGATTTACACTTTCACAACAGAATACATTTTAGTTGGGGAAAATATACTAAAAACAGCACCAGCTCTATGCTGTACAACTAAGCTGAGCCCTACTGATACAAAATGCTGTGTGTACTTGATCAACCCAGACATAAGGAGCTGATGTTGCAACAGAATTGTGATTGTGCTTCCACGGTCACCAGAAACTTGAGATGGCTGACACGTCTTGCTCTCTCTCAAATGCTTACAACTCACATTTCACAGACCCTCTAATCTCACAAGAGATTATAAGAAACTGCATCTTTTTTCTCATTTCCTGGAATTATGGAGCCTAAGCAGTTATTCACTATTCAGCTACCAATACATCCACAACATAGTTGGCCAGTTAATGTACTGAAGGCACAGTTGCCCTGTAGATATCGACACAGTTGACACCAGTTAACAACCTGTAATACAGCTGTTAAATTACAATGCCACCTGGGCACATTGGGGTCTGCTGGTTTACAAAGTTATAGAAGAAACACTTGTCAGTGAACTCCATTGAGAGAGAAAGTCTAAGTTAAATTTTTGATGCAATGTATACATTTAAAGTAGTTTGCCCAGCACAGAACTAAAGAAGAAATTAAAACACTGAGAAAACACTCAGGGTATGAAATGTTACTTATAACAGCCGGAACCCAAAAAGTCCAGAGGTGTTGACAACTCACTCTAACCTGGTAGCTCACACTGTTTGATCCCAGAACAATAAACTGCTGAAAGACACACTCTGACCACAGGTTGTTAATAACCAAGTACCTACATCTTGGTCTATTCCACTTACAAACACTTTTTGGTCTCGACTATAAAATTCCCAAAACCTTAGCCTTTGCTTCAACACATATGTGGTGAAATTTATTGTTTTGTGGCAGCAGCACATTGCAATACATAAAAACAAAAACTATAAATTATGATGAGATGTATATATAAGAAAAGAAAATTAAATAATTTGTGCAAAAAGAGAGGAAAAATACTGAGGCAGTGTTCCTGGGTTCACTATCATTTCAGAAATCTGATAACGGAGGGGAAGAAGCTGTTCCTGAAACATTGAGTGTGTATCTTCAGATTCTTGTACATCTTCCTTGATGGTAGCAATGTGAAGATTGCATGTCCTGTGTGATGGGTTCCTTAATGATGGATGCCCATTTTTTAAGGCATCACCTTTGAAAGATGACCTGGATGCTGTGGAGGCTAGGGCCTATGATGGATTTGGCCAAGTTTACGGCTTTCTACGGCTTTTTCTGATCCTAAGCTTTGGCCCCTCCATACTGCATGGCGATGCAACCAGTTAGAATATTCTCCGTGGTACACCTGTAGAAATTTACGATCGCCTTTGGTGACATATCAATTCTCCTCAAACTCCTAATGAAATATAGCTGCTCTCATGTCTTCTGTAATTACATGAATATGTTTGGCCCAGGATCGATCTTCAGAGATGTTGACATGCAGGAACTTTAAACTGCTCACCCTTTCCACTTCTGATCCCTTGACGAGAACTGCTGTGTCTTCCCTCAACTTCTCCTTCATGAAGTCTCTTTTCTGACATTAAGTGCAAGGTCGTTGCAACGACACCACTCAGCCAGCTGATCTCTCTTTCTCCTGTATGCTTCCTTATCACCATCTGAAATTCTGCCTGCAATACTTGAGTCATCGGCAAATTTATAGATGATGTTTGAGCTGTGCCTAGCCACACAATTGTGGGTGCAGAGAGAGTAGAGCACGCATCTTTGAGATGCACCAGCGTTGATCGTCAGTGAGGAGGAGATATTATTTCTGATCCGTGTAGACTGTGGTCTCCCGATAAGGAAGTCAAGGATCCAATTTGAGATGGAGGAAAGAGGCCCAGGTTTGGAGCTTGGTGACTAGAACTGAGAGTATAGTTGTATCCAAAGCTAAGCTATAGTCAATAAATAGCATCCTCAGGTAGATGTTGCTATTGTCCAAGGGCTCCAAGACTGAGTGGACAGCCAGTGAGATTGCAAACACTGTAGACCTATTGTGGCAATAGGCAAATTGCATCTGATCCAGGTCCTTGCTTAGGCAAAACATCATTGGTGTGTACATCTCTCCTGGATTTGTGTACCCTCACATGGTACTACCAAAGGAAACTGTTCTTCAATTAGAAACAGAACACTTTTGTTTCTTTGTGAATGCAAACAAATCCATGAAATCATTACAAGAACAAAGAAATTCTCATAGATTTTTGACCAGCATGAACTTTTCAAAATCATACATCAAAAATAATTGCCTGATCACTCAGTAAATCATTTTAGTAGAAAACTTCCTATCACCTCTGCTTCTGCCCATCAAAAATAAGCTCTTAAAAAAACAGTTTGCAATATCTTCAAGACGTGAAAGAAATTTTCCACTTTGAGCACCATTAGCAGACTCCTGAATTAAATATCCTAGGTAAATTTTCACACTGATTTGCATATCACCAAAACCAAATATGTTCAGAAGCTAATGTGGTTGTTCAGTGTTTTTTAATACAATTATTCATTTATTTTCCAGCTTCCAAAGATGTTTGCTGAAATATTCTGGAACTGGGGACAAAGTTAGCATTTATATGAAGACAGCACAGTTCAGTATCCATGAGTAACTTAATTTTAAATTGCAGAAAATGGCATCAAAATGGCCACTCAAGACTACTTACTACCATTTGACATGCACTCAGGTTGTCAGTAAGTAATCTTTTTAACCTGTAAAAGCTTTCAAGAATGTTGATTAACTTCCTTGTACATAGAAGAACAAAATATTATGACATTCTTTGAAGGCACACAATAGGGCACCGCGGTAGTGTACCAGTTAGCACGACATTATTAGAGCTCGGTGTCATTTCAGAGTTCAATTCTGGCACTGTCCTCCCATAGTCCAAAGGCTATGGTTAAATGTCAGTAGGTTAAAAGGTGATTGTCTATTGATTACTTTAGTGTTAAATAGGTAGGTCACTAGACAGAGTGGCTTGTTGGACCAGTGTGGCCTGTTTTGCACTGTATCTCTAAATAAATAAATGGATGGATGGATGGATGAATGAATAAATGAATAAATTTGATGATTTATTTGTCCAAGAAGTGTGGCTACTTTGAGACTCAGGTGCAAGTGAACATGACAATTCATTTTATACCTAATGTAATTGGCACTCTAAACTTCACTTTATATTGGAATGTTTCCCAAAGTAAACTGTGGCCTGAACTTTAAATGCACATTCTCTTATATATAGAGGCATTCTTTAACTACTCCCTTGTTCTCTCTGCCTCTAAGTCCAGATATTTACATCTTTTAAAATAACCAGTACAAAGCTTTGATATTCCCAATCCTGAAGTCTACTGCAGACATAGTGAAAGCAAAAGGATAGCAAGGGACAAAATTGGTCCTTCAGTGGGCATCTATGAATGGAGCCGAAAGAGACAGGAGAGATCTTAAATAGATTTTTTCACCTATACTGAGATTGACAGAGTCTATAGAAGTCAGGCAAAGGAGCAGTGCAGTTAGGGACTAGATACAGATTATAGAGAAAGATGTCAGAGGATTGAAGGATAGTTAATATTGTTCCATTGTTTATGAAAGGCCTAAAGAATAAGCCAGAAATTATAGGCCAGTAATTATGACATCGGTAGTGGGTATGTTATTGGAAAGCATTCTCAGGGACTGGCTGTATAAATATTTGGATAGACAGGGATTGATTAGAGATAGTCAGCATGGCTCTGTGCCTGGTAGATTATATCTAACAAATCCTAGAGGGTTTTTCAAGGAAGTTACGAGGACAGTTGAAGGAAAGGTAGTGGCTGTTGTGTACATGGAGTTTAGCAAGCCCTTTGACAAGGTCATGCATAGGAGGTTGATCGAGAAAGTTGGTTGCTTGGCAATCAAGATGAGGTAGTAAACTGAATTAGAACACTGGCTTTGCAGAAGCTAGAGAGTGGTAGTCGATTGTTGCCTCTCTCACTGGAGGGCTGTGACTAGGAGGGTGCCGCAGTGATCAGTGCTGGGTCCATTTTTGTTTGTCATCTATATCAACAACCAGGACGATAATGTGGTGACCTGGATCAGCAAATTAGTGGATGACTCCAATATTGGGATGTAATGCTTTCTGCACCAGTTGAAAAAAATGGACTAAAAATCGCAGATGGAATTTAATGCGGGCAAGTTAGAAATGTTGCACTTTGGGAGGACAAACCAGAGTCGGACATACACAATGAGCAGTAGGGCACTGAGGAACCCAGTAGAACAGAAGGATCTAGGAATACAGATGGATAATTATTTGAAAGTGGTGTCTCATGTAGATGGGGTCATAGAGAAAGCTTTTGGCACTTTGGCCTTTATAAATCAAAGTCTTGAGAAGAGGAGTTGCGATGTTATGTTGAAGTTTTATAAGATGTTGTTTAGACTTAATTGGGAGTATTGTGTGAAGTTTTGGTCATCTAGCTGCAGGAAAGATATCTATAAGATTGAAAAAGTGCAGAGAACAGTGAAGATCTATTTAAGTATGTTTCCAGGACCTGAGGAACTGAGTTATAGGAAAGATTGAATAGATTAGGACTTTATTCCATAGACCGTAGAAGAATGAGGGGAAATTTGGTAGAGGTATGCAAGCTTATGAAGGGAAAAGATAGAGTAAATGCAAGCGGGCTTTTTCTATCGAGGCTGGGTGAGATGAAAACTAGAGGTTATAGGTTAAAGGTGAACACGTTTAAGCAGATCATGTGAAGAAACTTCTTCACTCAGAGGGTGGTGAGAGAGTGGAACAAGCTTCCAGCAGAAGTGGGGATGTTGGTTTGATTTCAACATTTAAGAAAAGTTTGGAGAGCTGCATAGATGGGAGGGGTACGGAGAATAATGATCCAGCTGCATGCTGATGGGACTTTTTAAATTAATAGTTTGGCACGAACTAATGGGCCGAAGGGCTTGTTTTTGTGCTGTAGTGTTCTATGACACTATATACAGTCCTGAGCAAAAGTCCTTTGGCACATATATACACCAAAGACTTTTGCACAGTATTGTAGTAATTTTATGTATTACACTGTACTGCTGCTGCTGCAAAAAAATGACATATGGGAGTGATGATAAACCTGATTCTGATCTGAGTCTCTATTGTAGACTGAGAGCGGGAAGGGGTCAGGGAGAGGGAAATCTTGGTTGGAAATAGGTGAAAGGAGTGGGGAAGGAGCAGGAAGCACCAGAGAAGTAATGTTCAATACACTAATTGTTTGAAATCGAATGACCTTGTCTGCTATCTCAGGGCCAGATGTTTACACTCGTGCCACCCCCCCAAACCTAGCACTTCTTCTCTGCCACCTGTCATATACCTATCCTGTGGTGCTCCACCCCTGCCATCCTCAGCATTCTTTGCTCCAGCCTAATCTACAAATTTGCTCTCTGTTCCATGTTAACAAGAACAGTACCTAAGATTTTTGCACAGTACTCTAAGTCACCAAATGATCTGCTTGAGGGAAGATTTCATGAGGGATAAATATTGGCCAGGAGGTGAAGGAGATCTTGATGGTGAAAGTGGAAAAGTAGCATAGTGGTTAGCATAACATTAGTATAGCACCAGCATAACATTAGTATAGTGCCAGGTTCAACTCCTGATTCTGTCTGCAAGGAGTTTGCCATGACTACATGGATTTCCTCCAGGTGCTCCAGTTTCCTCCCTCATTCCAAAGATGCACAGGTTAGTGGTCAATTGGTTTCATCGGTGCAACTGGGCAGCATGGCCTTTTTGAGATAGAAGAGCTTATTACCATGCTCTATCTCTAAAATATATCAATTCCCTCGCTGTTTAATATAGTGTCATTGAATATTTCATGTGCATGATTGTAGTCTATTTAATGATTCATAATATATGAGTAATATTGTAAATATATTGTTTGATTAAGCATTGTTTGTTTGTTACATGATTCATTATGGGCTATATGTAAGACATACATGAATGGTACCTGTCATTAAGCCACAATGTCGTATGTGAACACCTTACTGAAAAAATAAGGAGACAAAAAAAGTAGACTACTATCCAAGCTCTTGTATTTCTCTTTCAGTTAGTTTCTGGAGTTAGAAAGCTTAAGAGTGGTGACAAGGAAGTTTTAAAACAAACCTGAGATGACTACCCACCTGTTGAAATGCAGCATGTTTTGTTTTCTACGAAGGGAGAGAGGCAATTTTAAAAAAGGGCAGAAAATGCACTAAAATAAAAAAGCAATGTATACAGTCATGAGTTCATAATGGTATATAAAAAATATAAACAGAAATGCTGGCTACATCGGAAAGATAGACGTGTTTGATTGCAAAATAGTGAACTGGATGATGTATACTGAATGAATTGAGCAGTATTTTGAACCAAATGAAGTAGGGCATGAAAAACGAGTGCCAGCATTGCTGAGTGCAATGGGTGGAAAAGCATAGGGTTTGCTTAGCAGTTACCTGCTCCAATCAAACAAGCTGAAATAAAGTTTGATGATATCATGTATGTAAAGTTGGAACATTTAGAATTGAAACTACTGCTAATTGCAGGCCACTTTAGGTTTAATAAGCAGGCTCAAAAGGAAGGGGCTTATGTGTCTGAATGGAAGTATTGTCTGAGCATTATCAGTTCAATGATACTTTATACTTTATTGTCGCCAAACAATTGATACTAGAACGTACAATCATCACAGTGATATTTGATTCTGCACTTCCTGCTCCTTGGAGTACAAATCGATAGTAAATATTAAAGATTTGAATTATAAATCATAAATAGAAAATAGAAAATGGAAAGTAAGGTAGTGCAAAAAAAAACTGAGAGGCAGGTCCGGATATTTGGAGGGTACGGCCCAGATCTAGGTCAGGATCCATTCAGCAGTCTTATCATAGTTGGAAAGTTGCTGTTCCCAAATCTGGCCGTACAAGTCTTCAAGCTCCTGAGCCTTCTCCCAGAGGGAAGAGGGATGAAAAGTGTGTTGGCTGGGTGGGTTGTGTCCTTCATTATCCTGGCAGCATTGCTCCGACAGCGTGCGGTGTATAGTGAGTCCAAGGACGGAAGATCAGTTTGTGTGATGTGCTGCACTGTGTTCATGATCTTCTGCAGCTTCTTTCGGTCTTGGACAGGACAACTTCCTTACCAGGTTGTGATGCACCCTAGAAGAATGCTTTCTGTGGTGCATCTATACAAATTAGTGAGGGTTTTAGGGGACAGGCCAAATTTATTTAGCTTTCTCAGGAAGTAAAGTGGGCCTTCTTGGATGTGGATTCTGCTTGGTTGGACCAAGTCAAGTCATTTGTGATATTGACCCCGAGGAACTTAAAGCTTTTGACCTGTTCCACCTGTGCACCACCGATGTAAATTGGGTCGTGCGGTCCGCTACTCCTTCTGAAGTCAACAACCAATTCCTTCATCTTGCTGATGTAGAGGTATAGGTTATTGTTTTCACACCATGCCACCAGGTTCTTAATTACCTCTCTGTACTCAAACTCATCATTACCCGAGATGCAGCCTACAACTGTTGTGTCATCAGCAAACTTATATATTGAGTTCGACGGAATAGGCTTCATAATGTGCTGATTATTTAGTATATGGAGTCTTCGAAGAAAACATCTGAACACTGCTCCTAACTGAAGAACAACTCACATTTAAACAAGCAATTGAAATTGCAACATTAATGGAAACAGCAGACAGAGATGCAATTGAGTAGCAGTCAGGAATGAAAGTTGACACAAAATTGCAATATCTAAATAGGAACTAGCCTGCCCAAACAAATTGTGTTACCATTGTTGCAGGAGCTCACATACACCAAACCAATGCAGGTTTAAAAGTGAAACTTGCAGAACATGCAACAAAGTAGGACCCCTATAAGGAGTACGTCAGGCTGAAAAAAATGGACCGCACAGGACAGAGAAACAAATAAAGAGTCAATTTGCAGTTTCAAAGAGAACACTAACCTACATACTGTTGATGAAAGATCTGATGCATGTGTGTGACACAGGACTGATTAGCCTTGAGATTTACAATGTGAAAACTAACAAGAGTCACAATAAGTGAACAGCAAATTAATTAAAATGGAATTGGACTCTGACTCGGCTGTTTCAGCCATTCCACAAAATGAGTTTGAATGACATTCCAAAGGTACTTAACTGAAGCCTGCAGATATTCTACTAAGAATTTACACTGGAGTAAAGATAATTCCCATAAGAATGACATTCATGACAATGAAGTACAGCAATCAACACACCACCATCCAAGCTGAGAGCTAAAGTGCTGGAGGAGCTACATGCAGGTCATCTAGATATTGTTAAAATGGAAGCATTGGCTTGAAGTTTTGTCTTTTGTCATGGAAGATCAGCAGATTGAGCACCTCACCATGCACTTCGCAGGATGCCAACACATCCAGAAGATACCAAGATCAGTGCCTCTCCATCCTTGGGAATGGCCCGCATTTCCGAGGCAGAGGATTCATGTAGATTTTGCTGGACAATTCATGCGCACAAATTTCTTAGTAGCAGCTACAAGGTGGCCAGACGTGTTCCCGATAGCCTCCCTTGCAGCCTCACACACTGTTGATGTGATGAGAAGCAGCTTCACAAGGATTGGTGTTCCAGAACACTTAGTCAGTGACACTGGACCACAGTTTGCTGTAGAACAGTTTCAGTCATTGCTCAAAATGAATGGAATAAGACATATTACATCTGCACCATACCACCAAGCTCCACATGGATTGGCAGAAAGGTGTGCTCAGAGTCTAAAGAACACAATATACTGATACTGAATCAGAAGCTGGCCAATTTCCTCCTTGCATTTCTCAATACAACACACTCCACAATCAACAACTCACCAGCTCTGCTGTTCCTGGGTAATCCTTTGTGTTCATGTTTGGATCTCCTCAAACCCAATCTCAGAATGAGTATGTAAGGCAAACAGCTGAGACTAAATGAGAACTCCAGAAACAAGGAGTTTTGATGTTTCACTCCTGAACAAGCAGTCCTGGTAACGGACTACAGGGGTGATCAAAAATGGGTAGTTGGAAAGATTAAAGACAGAACTGGAACACTCTCCTACACAATGGAGATTGTGTCTGGTGTCATCTGCAGATGACACAGTGATCAGTTGAGGAAAGTAGAGTCAATTGTTAGAAATGAAAGTTGGCCAGAGCTGTCAGAACAATTTCCTGCTGTCCCAGAGTCAACTGTTACAACTACCACAGAGGAGGCCCTAGAACCTGAGATCATTTTGCAGTTACAATCATATATCATATGATATCTTATGACTGGAGATCAATATATTACATATTTGAGTTGAGATGCATTCTATATTAGGCTGGAGTTTATAGCTAAGCAGGGAGGGGTACAGTGTATTTAATATTTCAGTAATATTTGAGTAATATTGCATATATAGTGTTGATTAAGCATTCTTTGCTTGTTTACATAATTTGTTATGGGTTATATGTAAGAAGTACATGAATGGTATATGTCATTATGTCACCATGTCATATATGAGCACCTTACCAAAAAAAAAGAGAGAAAAAACTAACCAGACCATTATCCCCACTCCTGGGTCTTTCTTTCAATTAGGTTCTGAAATTACAAAACATTGCAACCATGAGATTAAGAATTTACCAGATTGGTCAACGCATTCCTTTAAAAGATAATTGCAAATTCATTGAGATGTTGAGAAAAGAATGGATGATTTGTGATTGGAAAAGAGGGTAAAAGGAGATTTATCAGAATGAAGCTTAAGGGAGATCATAGTCCACAGCAATGTGAGATTTTCAAAGGGAAAAGGAAATCCAGAGCTATTTGAAACATAAAAATACAGAACCGATGAAAAGTCATCCTGAAATACAGACTGTTTCTCTCTCCAGAGACACTGGCTGGCCTGCTGAATAATTCCAGCATTTTGTTGTTATTTTGTTCCATGACTTCTACAAATATTAACATCACTGAAATCTTCTACTCATCTTTTAAATTGCTGAATATTTGTATTTAAATGGCATAAAAATATGTCAAAATTAATGGGACATATTCACAACAGGTCTTATGCTAGTTGCTTTCTGGCAGTTCAAGGTCACAGCTGTCTGGTAAAAATGATGTGTGCATAAATTGAGGAGTAATGACTTGTTTTACAATTTGCCATCTGTTTCAATGATCTTAATGCTAACATGTTGATCCTCTACCTCACCAATCACAGCTTACCAAATCATTTCCAGTGTTAGTCCAGACGATGCTCCAACATGGGCAACATTGATAATTACACAATCTAGTCAGGAATAATACAACAGTTGAAAATCTGCTCTGCACATGAGAGAGAGAGAGATATATCCAAGCTTTATTTTGATGATCTCTTCTGTTGCTGCAACCCTACATTGACATCCTAAACATGAGAAAGTCTGCAGAAGCTGGAAATCCAAAGTAACACACACAAAATGCTGGAGGAACACAGCAAGACAGGCAGAATCTATGTTTCAGGCCGAGATCATTCTTCAGGACAGTGAAGGAAGGGGAGAGATGCCAGAACAAAAAGATGGGGGTAGAGGAAAGAGGCTAGCTGGAAAGGGGGAAGTAATAGGCAGGTGGGAAAGAAAAAGTAAAAGGTTAGAGAAGGGAACAGAGGAAGGATTAGGTGAATTTGTTTACTGAAAGGAGAAATTGATATTCATTGCATCAAGATAGAGGGTCCACAGACAGAATATAAGGTGTTGCACCTCTACCCTGAAGGTAGACTCATCATGGTAAAAGAGGCCACTTTGACTTCTTAAAACAGGGCATGGTCGTCCAGTTGCCAGAGCTTTTTGTCATTTCTTCCTGTCTGTATTTTATTCTTCTTATGCTAACGTCTAGTCAAGTTGACCTCTAGAAGTCTGTAAGTACCCAGAAAGAAAAGTAGGCACCAAATTGAAGAACACCTTAGTATCTCCTTTATTTACTTCCTAAAACCAGTCATAACTTGAACTATACCATTTCACAGTGGTACAGGAAGTTAGTCAAGTGTGGGGGAACAAATAAAGATCATGTTATTAGAGGGATTCACTCTGTTCTCTGCAGCAAAAGGCAGGGTGCAGAAAACTACATTCTTTGTCCAATAGATATTTGTATGGGTTGTAGAGGAACTTAGATATGGAAGGAGCGGTAGCTATTGTGCATAGTACCAACGACAAAGGCAAGGCAATAAAAGAGATTCTGCATAACCAGTATGAAGAGTTAGACACCAAATCAAGAAGCAGAATCTCAAAGGACTTTTTACTTAAACCACATAAAATAGGACTGGCATGTTAGAGAAACAAACGTGTGGCCTGAATATTAGCATGATGAAATTGGGTTTCGGTTCAGGAAGCATTAACGTCCGAATGTGGGAAGGTATGCCTGAACATTTGTGACATTCTAGACTGGTACTATATGAGGAAGAAGTGTTTCAGGGCCAGAAAACAAGACACAAAGTTGAAAACTAAATGATGGGGTTAAAGGATCAAAGTTGCAAAGGTTTAGATCAATGAGCAAGCATAAGGCTACAGGTAAAGTTATTAAAAAAGGAAAATGATAAATGTATTGTGACAAGGAATAGACATCCAAGAGTGAATCATTTGATGAGGCTAGAGGTTACAAAAGAATAATTCAAATTTAAGACTCTGTCTCAAAATGTATCTAACATTTGAGACAAAATAGAAGAACTGCGAGTGTAAAACTGAAATAAATAAGCACAATCTAATATCCATTGCAAAAAGCATGGTTGCATGACGACAAAGGTTGGGACTTTAATATCGAAGGGTCTATGGCACTTTGGAAGGAAGTGAAACTGGAAAAAGGTGTTGGAAGTTGTGCTCCCAGTGCAGCTCCCTCTACCAGACATAGATTGGGGACTGCTTTGTTGAACACCTTTCGCAAAAGGTGAGATTTCCCATTAGTCACCCATTTTAATTTGACTTCACCCTGCCCTGACGAAGGGTTCCGGCCCGAAACGTCGACCGATCTTTTCCAAAGATGCTACCCGACCTGCTGAGTTCCTCCAGCGTGTTGTCAGTGTTGCTTTGACCCCAGCATCTGCAGATTATTTTGTGTTTGACTTCACCATTCGCCTACTGAGGGGTAATAGGAGGCTGAGATCCAGTGATAAATCTTCGCCAAAGTGCACTGCAGTTCCCTGCCTAAACCAGGACCTTCCA
The DNA here is from genome assembly GCF_963921235.1 of Mobula hypostoma. Lineage (NCBI taxonomy): Eukaryota > Metazoa > Chordata > Chondrichthyes > Myliobatiformes > Myliobatidae > Mobula > Mobula hypostoma. Next base: position 34,847,830 of record NC_086117.1, read on the forward strand.
AAATTTCAGGCTAAACCACCTACAAAGATGAGGGCAGCCAGCACATAAGGAAAACAATATATGCGGTACATGTTCCCCTGTACGTTGCTTACCATCCAACCCATACAGTTCAGGAAGAATGTGCACAGTCTACACAGACAGCACCCAATTTCAGGACTGAACATGGGTCACAGGAGCTATGACACAGCAATGCTATATATAAATTATTTTTAAAATTGTAATAAAAAACAAAGCAACAGAATAATCATCAGCTGCTGTCAGCTAAATATATAAAAAAACATTTTGATGCAACCAGTTCCCTGAGATTACTTGTAAAGGGATGAGGATTCAGCAAAAGTCATTAAATCTGCTGGTCATTGAACCCTGCATCTGTAAGTCAATGCTATTGATGTCAATTGAAGCAGACTTCAGAAGCAGAGTACAGCTCAAATATTGCATGTTTAGCACAAACGACTCGGCAAAGAGCACTTTGCTATAAAGCACAAGTCAGGTTAATCTACTGGATAAAAGAACTCAGGGAAAAGTCTGCTAACTGAATCAATGTCAGTGTCAATATTTCTTAGAAATCAAATAGAAAGTATGAATCAAACATACCACTATCCCATGATTATTAATTGATTACTTCTGAAATATAGCATTGCTTGATGAAATGCTTTATTCGGCATTTAACACAAAATCCAATTTAAATCTAGCCCAATTAATACCCCTCAGGAAATACCACACAATTGATTTGCACTCTTTGATGGTCAACACGGACTTGGTGGGCTGTAAGCCCTCTTTCCCTGCTGAATCTATCTTGGACTTGATGACAATGCAAGATTGTGTAGTTATTGAGGCAATCCAAATGTTATGTGGAAAAAGGACTACCAACAATTATGTTCTGACTTCCAAATTAAACATTGTTCCATCAGGCTAGAAGGTCTTGATTGGTGTCCAATCCCACTCCGTCCAACAAATCTACTAGCAAAATACCTTTCCCAGGGATGAGGACAGAAATTCTAAGTCTCCTGTAATTTTTATCCTTTGGTTTAGTAACCTTCCATCATTGACCATGCAGAGTCTAAAATAAAGAATGATCAATAGGGCTTTCATGGTCTCCCAGAACAAGCATCAGTGCCCTGGAGCACAGGGGTACTATTGCAAGATCAACATCAAGGGAATGTGCTGGTATTAATTTTAAAAAATCTTAAAATATCTCGATAATATAAAAGGGAAAAGGTAAAAAGAAATCTCAAGTTTCACTCTGACAATTGTATATAAAAATCATTTGCCTGAGTCTGTTTGCAGAATGAAGCTGAAACATTAATATCAACGCAAACGTTGAATGCTTACTGTGCTCATTCAATCACACTTCTGTCTTGTTTCTTGAGATCTGATTGAACATTATAAGCACTTCAGCAATCAGTGTGTACCTGTAAAATATGTATATATTGTTAACATATCTCTATACTCTCTCATGGCCTCTTGGACTAGAAACTACTTAGTGCCTAGACTCCAAAGTGTACTTTCGTCAAAAAAATGGAATTTGAATTACGTTTGTAAATCCAAGCTGATGACGTGAAAAATGTCTATTTGTTGAGAGATTTAAAGTGAAATGGATCTGGCATTCTGGATCTTAGAGCTTTTAACATTGATAATCTAATTTGTGAGACCCATAGTGATGTCTGATAAGATGGAGAAAACACAGAAAAATGGAATAAAACCAAGTTCTGATGCTGAAATCTCTCTATGAATTCATCCTAAATAAATGCTCAAATTTGGCATGATAAAAACAGGAAAACGTTTTTTTTTTAAATTTCCACAGCATATGGCAGTCGACCATTCTAAAGACCCCAACAGTTTGAGATTAAGAGAAATTACCTCTATGTGTCACAGGTACATCAAAACTTATGGTGAAGCATGCCGTTTGCATCAAATTGAATCACTGAGGATTGTGCTGGGCTGCCTGCAAGTGTCACCACTCTTCCAGCACAACATAGCATGCCCACAACTCACTTACCCGAACTGTACGTCTTTGGAATGTGGGAAGAAACTGGAGCACCCGGAGGAAACACGTGATCACTGGAAGAATGTACAGACTGATTACAGACAGCAGCGGGTATTGAACCCAATCTTACAGCTGGTGTTGTTAATCATTACACTAGCTGCTCGACTACCGCGCTGCTCCAGTTTCTAGCTTATTGTCACAAGCTGTTGAAATTTTCTTTTCTCAGACTGCAGCTGCCATGAAGACCCTGAGGATGCAATCCCTACTGCAATTTTGATGAGTCCGGGGAATTTGTACAGATCTAATGTCAGCAAAACCAAAGAGCTGTTTATTGAATACAGGAGAAAGAATCCAGAGGTCCATGAGTCAATCCCCATTAGGGGATTAGAGGTGGAGAAGGTCGGTAACATTAAATTCCTTAGTGTTAGTATATCAGAGGATCTGTCCTGGGATCAGCACATAAGTGCAATCACAAAAAAGGCAGGAAAACGCCTCTACTGTCTTAGAAGTTGGTGCAGATTTGCCATTTCATGTAAAACTTTGACAGATTTCTATAGCTGCACAGTGGAGAGCATCATAGCCTGTTATGGAAACACCAATGTCCATGAACAGAAAAGCTTACAAAAAGTGGTGAATACTACTTAATCTGTTTCAGGCAACACCTTCCCCATCATTGAGAACAACTACAAGGAGAGATGCCAGAAGAAAGCGGCATCCATCATCAAATACCCCCACCATCCAGTCCACGCTCCCTTCCTGTTGTACCTTCCTGAGGAACAAGAACTTTGGATTCCATACTATCAGGTTCAGGAACATTTATTACCCTTCAACCACCAGGCTCCTGAATCAATATGGATAACTTCACTCACCTCAACAATGAACTGATTCCACAAACTATGGACTCACTTTTAAGGTCTCTGCAAATCATGTTCTGAGAGTGATTTATTTACTTATTGGTTTTTATTTGCAAGTTTGTCTTCCTTTGCACTCTGGTTGATTGTCCGGTTTTATTTGTGTATAGTTTTTCATTGACTCAGTTGTATTCTCTACTGTGAATGACCACAAGAAAGCAAATCTCAGGGTTGTATATGGTGAGATATATGTACCTTGATAACATATTTACTTTCAACTTTATATTTATTTATTGAGATACAACCCAGAATAGGTCTTTTCAGTCCTTCGAGCCACGTTGCCCAGCAATCCACTGATTTAATCAGAGCTTAATCACAGGACAATTTACAATGACTAATTAACCTACCAACCAGACATCTTTGGACTATGAAAGGAAACTCTAGCACCTGGGGGAAGCCCACGCGGTTATGGGGAGAACGTGCAGACTCCTTACGGGCAGTGGCGGGAATTGAACCCAAGTTGCCTGTACTGTAAAGTGCTGTGCTACCATGCCACCCTTTATGTTTGCTTTGTCCAACAGAACATGAAGACACCATCACAAACCTCTAGAGCACCCCATGACCCTGTGATCTCAACTCTGAGGCCATTGTGAGAGCATCCTTCAGGAGGGTGAATCCACAGAAACCATCTGGCCCAGGCATTGTACCTGGATAAATATTAAAGATATGTGCTAATCATCTGACTGAAGTGTTTACAGATATCTTTGACCTCTTACTTTAGCAGTCTGAGGTACCAGCTGCTTCATGCCGGTATCAGTTATACCCCCAATGCCAAAGAAGAATGAGGTAACCTGCCTCAATAACTATCATACAGTAGCATTTACATCCACCATGATGAAGTGCTTCAAGATGTTGGTCATGAAGCATATCAGTGACTGCCTGAAGACCAGCCTGTATCTGCTCCAGTTTGCCTACCATCACACCGTCAAAAACAGATGCTATTTCATTTCCTCTTCACTCAGCTCTGGAACACCTAGACAATGAAGGTGCATATGTCAGGATGCTCTTCACTGACTACAGCTCAGAATTCAATATGAAATTCCCCTCAAAGCTCATCACCAATCTCCAAGGCCTGAGCCTGTGTAACAGGATCCTCGAATCCTCGATTTCCACATATGCAGCCAACCCCTCCTATCAGCACAAATTGGCAACAAAATTTCCTCCACACTCACCATCTACATTGGTGCATGACAGATTTGTGTGTTTGACCCTTTGCTTTACTCAAAGTTATACTTATAATTGTGTGACTAAGTGCAGCTCCAGTGCTGTATTTAAGTTTGCTGATTACTCCATTACTGCTGGCCGAATCAAAAGTGGTGACTGATAGAAAAAAATTCTTCCTTCTTCCTTCTGCTGTCTGCGTGAGATGTGGGACTTTCGAGAGACTTTGAACTTTTTTACTGTTCCCATGGCCTGTTCTTCATCAAGTTATGGTATTGTTGCACTGTTGTAACTATAATTATATTATAATTATATTATAATTATGTGGTTTTTGTCAGTTTTTCAGTCTTGGTCTGTCCTGTGTTTCTGTGATATCACACCACAGGAATATTGTATCATTTCTTAATGAATGCATTACTAAATGACAATAAAAGAGGATTGCGTGTCCTCATAATCTGATCTAATAATCTAATCTAAGATCTGCTTGAGTGGTGTGGCAACAACAATCTTACTCAATGCTTAATGGAGCTGATGCGCAGAGCACTCCAGCATTGGTGGCAGTACAGCTCGCCTGGGGTCAGTGAGCAGCAAGGCAAAAGTCCACCTCCCCACCACCAGGAGGAAGAAACTTATGCTTCTGTACAGATATCTTGTTTGGAAGTAGCTGAAGAGATCAGCCATGCTCCGGCCTTCAGATTGGTGATTATAAGTTCGCGAACCTTCTCCTGTGAACCTCACCATCTCTGATCAGCCACACACATTACATCCTCATACTGTCCCAGTACATCATATCTCCCACCTTCTTCCATCTTCCATCTATTTACTTATATTTCAATTTGTTTCTTCATCATTGCCACACACCCTTGGTCAACACGTAATATTCTACATCTTCTCTGATAGACATTATTATCAAATTTGCTGCACCCATCAGCTGAGTCTTGCCACTTAGTGCTTTCCCATTATTGCAGGACGAAAGAATACAACACACTAGGGAAGTAATGTTCCACAGTTTTGATGGTTAACAGCTGCAGAGGAATAATGTAGGAAATCATTATTAACTTAGTGTTATTGGGAATGAACAGAATGGGTACCCACTGTAATGTACTGACAGAATTAAATATCATCCACTCACATCAAATGGTCAATCTTGTTGTATTGATTTCAGCTGTGAGAGAAAATTAAACATTATCAAAATCTTAAACTGGAACATCCTTCCTTGCCAGGACTAATCATACATCGATTTTCTGCCTGAATTTTCACATGTCTGACAATAATTGTTGGGCTCCATGGTTGATGAATCTTCAGAATAGCTGATATTTTTTTCTGAGGGTATATTGTTACACTGCTCATTCTCAGCATGTGCTGCTGTGGTAAATTCAGATACTTAAACTGAAACTTTTTTCTCCCCTACTGATTACCATTAAGGGAGCAAGAGCGGGACCTGTTTTGGAAGATCTAGCTCCAGTGGACACAAATATATCTGAATATTGTTTGGCTGGGTAGAAAATGTGACCATGCAATCAGCTGACACGTTTTTCATGAACTCTTTCTATAATTTCAGGAATAATGGAGAAGCAATCAAGTTTACGTTCTAGCTCAGTTCATTTTTGTTCAACCGTACGTGTATATCACCAAACAAAGCTGTGTTCCTCTGGACCCAGGTGTACAACGCAATATATTAACTCACACACACAACACATTAAGTAATATTACCACAAATAAATTAACAAAAAAATAAGGTGCAGTTATGACACAAATTAGAAAGTATAAAGTATAACGCTACTGATGATTCATACATGATGAGACCTGGGTGGTGACAGGAGTTCCATAGTCTTATGGCCTGGGGTAAGAAGCTGTTTCCCACCCTAAAATTCTTGTCTTAGTGCTATGGTACCTCCTGCCTGGCGGTAGGGAGTTCAATAAATTGTTGGACAGATGAGAGTGATCATTGACAACTTGCGTACACAGCGCTCTGGATAAATATCTCCGATAAGGTGAAGAGAGACCCTAATGATTCTCTCAGTCCTTGGAATCCTTTGTGGGGACTTGCAATCAGATAACATGCAATTCCCGTGCCAAATGTTGATGCAGCTGGTCAGGGGACTCTCGATGGTGCTCAGAATGGAGAGTGGGGAGCCTCGATCACATTAACCACCTCAGGAAGTAGAGACACTGATGCCCTTTATTGATAAAGTTTTGAGGAACCAGATGAGATCCTCTGTTATGTGCAGTCCCAGAAACTTTGTGCTCCTAACTCTCTCCAAGGAGAAGCTGTCATTGTAAAGAAGTCTAATTTCATGAAGTTTTTAACTCCCTGAAACTATTAAATGACTCAGAGCAGGCTTTGGCTATGTTTGTGACAATTTTGGAAGCAAGTGTGGCCTATGCCTGAAGCAATTTGATGATGAATCAGTCATATTCCTTCAACATGCAATCCTGTTCTCTGATAGCAAAGCTGGGCCCTACATAGATAAATCACACTTGGATCTTCATGGATTCTCGGCAAAAACACTTGTGGCAGAAAAGATTGTGATATATCCACACTTCCTGCCAACTTGGCTTTCAACTTTTCCACTTGCATCTCAACCCTTGCAGTCCCCCAGACACTGCACATTATTTTGCTGGATTACATTTTTTAAGCTGACTTGTTAAGTTTGGACTTTACAATGCTGTGACCTGCAGATCCACAATCCTGACTCACTATGGACTGTCTGCCTAATGCTGTCATCCATGTCCTGATCTTTATAGCTCGCATGGCTTCCTTCTTCCTTCTGCTGCCTTCATGTTGGAGCAGACTATACATTGCAGTGACAGGGAACATAAATCAACTAATCAATATAATGATTCAGAGCAAATGTTTGCTTGGATATTGTAGAATATAAAAATTCATACTGAGAAAACACTGTGATTTAATAACCTCAGTGAACCACAGAAATGAAGCTAGAATTCAGGCACCGCACATTCTGTGTTTCTGAATTCCTCACATGCGTTATTGACTTGCAATGAGGATTTCCTGTGTGCCGTGATCTAGTTGCAGATTTTCCTCATTTGCAATGTCGCTACCAGGCTATTGCATCACAGACTGGTGTGGAAACACCAATGCCCAGGGACAGAACAGTCTACAAAATGCAGTGGACACAAAATGTAGTGCTGCCACAAGAAAGCAGCATCCATCATCACCCATCATCCAGGCCATGGTCTCCTCTCACTACTATCAACAGGCAAGAGATACAGGAGCTTTGGGTCCCACGCCACCAGGTACAGGAACAGTTATTACCCTACAACCACCAGGCTCCTGAACCGGCAATAGATAACTTCACTCACTTCGATACTGAACAGACTGCACAATGTTTAGACTCACTTTCTAGGACTCTACAATTCATGTTCTCAGTATTTTCTATTTACTACTTTTATTATTTGCACAATTTTGCACATTGGTTATTTATAGTTATAGCAATTTATATCTCTCAATCTTCTTGTAAATGCCTGCAAGAAAATGAACCACAAGGTATTACATATTGATATACTGTCTACCTATTTCGATAATAAATCTACTTTGAAATTCAGTTTGAACTTTGAACTCTAAATTCAAGAATGATTGTAATCTTCTCTCATTTGGATTTCTCAAATTTACTCATTCTTACCAGCCTTAGGTACTCAATGTTACCTTACTGCATTTGTTAATCAATTACTCTCTACTTACTCTCCCATCAGCTGATCTTCCTCCAGATAAAAGTATAACACAAGATCTAACTACAATCAAAGTCTATTGTTACGTACCCCGTAACTGGGTTGCCAAACCAGCAGAAATGGATCACTCAGTTGGTGTCTGGAGTACTAGAACTAAGAAAGTTTTATTAAAGAAACAAGCAACACAGTAATCGAAAGGATAATAAATGCAACAGTTCAGCGATGATAAACACACATGTGCACAGAATTAAGATAACAGCATCAATCAAGCTCTATCGTTGTCTAGGGGTAAATGACCAAATTTCAAAGTGACCCAAAGTTCAGTCCAGTTTAGTAGTTCAATTCGCAGTAATCGTTGCCATGGTGATGGACAACGTGGGGGAAGAGACAGAGAGAACAGGAACAACTGATCATTCAGAACACTGCTTCACTCACAGACCGGCGAGATGGCTCACAAACAGCTTTTGGGCGGGTGATGTCACCTGAGGTCACCAACTGTGACCCCTCCTCCAGATGCGGTCGATCCTCTGCAGTGAACCCGGCACCCAGGCAAGGGCGGACACACACCGGGTTCCCGCTGATCGTACCTTTCCACCCTGTGCGTTGTCCGGTACCCCCCACCGACTCGTGAGGAGCGTACCGCTTCCAGGGTCTCGTTACCTCGGGTGACGTGTATGTCCTCCTTAGCGAACCGGTCCCTTTTTATCCCCCTGCTGGGGCATCGCCTGTCTACCACTTCAAACAGTTCAGGGTTCAAAGGGGGAGCCGCTCCAGACAGCTCTCTCTCCCGTCCCTTCATTACACATCTCCAGACGCTGCTCCATTGTTCCTTATCTCTCCTTCCCCTGAGGGCAGGTGGCAGACCACTGCTGATGCCACTGATGCTAGCCCAGGCCAGCAAACCTCTTAATTTTATGTGTATTCTCGTCACACTATGAATTGGAAATCTCCCCATGGAAAGACAATATTCTAACTCAGAACACACAGCAACATTTCAATTACAGCAATTGCCAAAAGTTGCCTTGCAATGACTTGACATATATTCCTTATTGCACAAGGCAAAAAAGAACTGATTATCCTGATGCATTCATAGATACTCTCCAGCTTTTCAGAATTATTATTCCTCTTTCTGCTAACGTAGGAGCTGCCATCATTCCCACTGAAGGGTGATGATTGGTGCAGCATGTAGGCGGATAGCTGGTGAGATATCATCTGCTGGGTTGAAGAAAGACCCTCAAGGTTCTCTCAGTCCTTGCAATCCATTGTAGGGACTTTCAGTCAGATAGCTTGTAACTCCCATACCAGATGATGATGCAGCTGGTCAGAACACACTTGATGGTGTTTGGAATGGGGTGGGGGTGGTGTTGGTAGGGAGCCTCAAGCTCCTCAATCTCCTCAGGAAGTGAAGACACTGATGTGCTTTCTTGTCAAGATGGCTGGCATTGAAGGACCAGGTGAAATATTTTACTGTGTGCAGGCTGACTTGCTGATTATTCCCAGCATTTCCTGTTTTCATTCCTTCCACACGTGTATCAGAAATGTTCTGCACATCAAATGATTTACTCACTTTTAATGATTCAACATATCTCTTCTCGTTTCATTGCTGTAAGTTTCAAATGGATAAGCATTCACCGGTGTTTGCAAATGGGTATTCAACATCTTGGCTTCCGTCTACACACAGAAATCTACTTGATTCCATTATTGCCTTGCCTTAAAAGCATTTGAACATGGCATCTACTTTAGCTGGTTTGCTCGATAGAATACATTGATGCCATCTTGCAGCCTTTTAAAGACATGCAAAGCCAGTAGGGTATTCTCATCTCTTTCCATCATATTGCTTGTGATGGACAGTAGACTACTTGGGGATGGAGGAGGGAAATAACATAGACTTCCCAGATTGGATTAGTTCCACAGTTTATATATCCAGGGGCAGTTTTCCAAATGGTTGTGTGAAAGGAACTGTTGGAATTGTACTGGAATAGGTTGACTTGCAGTGGAAGTCTTCTGGGTGTTTGGGTAATTGCCTTTGCTGCATTTAATGTTCTCAGCTTTTTGTTGATATCACTTGAAATACAGGTTATTTTATTTATATTGTTTTCTTTTAAAAATGTCCATTATATTAACTACTCAGTTGCTTAAATATATCAATCAAACTTCTACAAAGTTTACTATACCTTCTGCACCTTAAGTAAATCCCACCAGTACAGTTCAAAGGTTCAAGGTTAACATTATCAAAGGATACAACTCTCAAATTCTTCTTTTCAAGATAGCCATGAAAGCAAGAAAGAAAGGAATGGCAGCACGATCATCAGCCCCCAAATCACCCCTCCCCGCAGACAAAAAAAACAAAAAAGTTCAGGTGAAAAACACAGAATCTAAAATCTATAAGAACTGAAAAACAGTCTACAGTGCAAGTCCATATTGAAAATGGAAAAAAACCTGGGTAACATTCTCTGGGCACAGCAGCAGCTTCCCCCTCTGATAGCAGAGCGATCCCATCAGCAATCAAAAGGCAGTCTCTCCTCTCCAGCAGCAGAATGACTGAAAGGCAGGCAGCCAGCACTCACCTTGCGCATTTGCCTTGATGTTTCAATCAGCCTCCTCACTTTAATCGGCAAACAATGGAAGCTTCAATTGGCAAAATAGAGTTGAACATCAGCTTGCACCTCGTCCCACAGCCTTCTCACCACAAGGTTCATGCAAGCTGTCTCCGCCTCCTGGAATCCTCTTGGAGGCTTCAGAGCACTGAATCATCCAAGTGATCACAGTTAGGTGTTTCCACAGTCTCCAAAAGTTCCAGAATCAGATTCAAGATGAAAAACAAACAAAAATACATAACAAGTGAAATACATGGTTTCATGGTCTATTCAGAAAATGTCAACCATGTAAGCAGGCGCCTTCTTGACCAGAAGTCCACCCTGGTCCAAATTCTCTCAACCTGTTCATTCCATTTCCAGATCATACCATGAGTACACCAACTTCATTCTAATGAATCAATCTATTTTAAATACCCTTTTGAACAATATGAATTTAATACAAAAGTAACTAAGTTATTAGTAGAATGCTGAAGCTAGTGTATTATATTTGAAGAACATTAATGAAGGTTGAGTACATTACAGTGCAAATTGAGAAATGATAATGTGAATAGACATTCTGTCAAGCATGAAATCTGGTAACTATAGACAAAGCCTGAGATGTCATGCAATGGAATGATATAAAAACCTTGTGAAGACAAAAAGAAACTATTCAAATACAACAGTCAATATGCGTGATGAAATATCAGTTCTGAAACTTGAAGCAATCATGAACAAAAAAGGGTAAAAGCTATGCCTTAATGAACAAATTATTAAATGTGCATTGGTATGTCATAAGGGAATTGAAGGGAATAAAAATATTAGAGTGGATTACTAATTAACTTTCAGATGGCTTCCAGTTTAGATATACAGGCCATATCTCAGAAACATAACTGAAATTTTAAAATATTCATTATCAGATCTAAGTGATTCTTTAAAAATGAAACAATGAAGTTCTTCATGACAAATGTGTCCTTGTCAAAATGTACTAATGTCTATAGATCATCTTTTTATACTTAATATGATAGATGTGAAATCCACAAATAAATCTTAGTATCTATAGTCATGGAGTTCTGTCACCAGCTCACTCCAAATCTGGTGCAAGATGTCCATAACTGACTCCAACCCTGATTCAACCCTGTTCTTTACCTGCATTGCATCTAACACCCATATGGCACCAATACCATCTCATCCATAAGACTATAATGAATAGGAGCAGATTTATGCCATTCAGCCCATCCAGTCTGCTCTGCCATTCCATCACAGCTGATTAATTATCCCTCTCAACCCCAATCCTATTCTCCTTTCTTCTCCTTATAACCTTTGACACCTTTACTAGTCAAGAACGTATCAAACTCCATTTCAAATATATCCAAATACTTGGCCTCCATAACCATCTGTGGCAATGGATTCCACAGATTCACCATCCTCTGTTTAAAGAAATTCCTTCTCATCACTGTTCTTATATTCTTACATCTGAGGCAATGCCCTCTGGTCCTAGGCTTCTCCACTGAAGGAAACATCCTCTCCACATCCACTCTATTTAGGTTTTTCAATATTCAATATATTTCAATGAAATCTTCCTGCACCATTCTTCAAAACTCCAACAAGTACAGTCCCAGAGCCATCAAATGACCCTCATATGTTAATCCTTTCATTCTCGAAAAACTCCTCTGTCTCCTCCTCAATGCCAGCGCATCGTCTTTGATAAGGGCCCCAAAACTGCACATAATACTCTAAGTGTGGTTTGACCAATACCTTATAAAGAATCAGCATTACATCCTTGCTTTTATACTCTAGTCCTCTTGAAATGAATAATAACATTGCATTTGCCTTCTTTACTACTGACTCAATCTTCAAATTAACCTTGAGAGAATCGTGATCAAGTACTCCAAAATTGAATTAAATTTAATTGAATTGAATCGATGTTATTTCTTACATCCTTCACATACATGAGGAGTAAAAATCTTTACATTACATCTCCATCTGATTGTGCAATGTTCAATTTACAGTAATTTGTAATAAATAGCATGTACAACAGGATCGTCAATATAGCAGAGGAATACAATTGTATCAACGTGAATTAATCAGTCTGATAGCCTGGTGGAAGAAGCTGTCCTGGAGCCTGTTGGTCCTGGTTTTAATACTGCTGTTCTGTTTCCTGGATGGTAGCATCTGGAACAGTTTGTGGTCAGTGGCGGTGCTGAGGTGGTGCTTGCTGGTGCTATAGCACCAGCAGAAATTACAATAACACCACCATAGCACCACCAAGAAATTAACTGAAATTTGACATACAAATTGCAGCTGCTTTTTCTGTATAGTTTTGAACACAGCTTGTTTCTCCAGTTGATCTAGTGAAACAGCGCCCCCAATTACCATAGCACCCACGCAGCAATAAAGTTATAAACTCTGTGCTAGTCTAAGGTCAGATCCAATCTACACTTCTGCTTATTTGTTCATTGTCAATGTCTTGTCATTGCTGTCCTCAGATCAGTTAAGCTGACCTAAGATCACTTAAGGTGATGATGTCACTCACTCTCACTCACGTGAGAGATTGATAGTATAGATACATTGTGCAGGATCCAGATGCAGATCCATGCTCTCATGAGACTAACAGATGCCACACACACACATTGTGCTTTTACAAGTTAGCATAGGCCTAGTACATGTATTATTTTGGCCGGCATGAAAAATCGATCGATTTTTAGTGAGAAAATGACCTCGTCCAGAGGGATTAGTGGTGTCTCAGCCTGAGCCTGTCTTAATTGAAAGTGACATGCAGAAAGAAGTAAGTGGGGATGAGGACGACAGCATTTCATCTAAGGAGTGTGAGGGCGAAATAGAGGAACAAGAAATGGAGCGGGTTTCGGAAGAGAACGTGGTTGAAGCTGCTCTTAGTGCGAGTGGGAATACTGTTAGAGATGTTAGCCAGCAGCTTGAGGAAGGACCCCATTGGCCAGCATTGAAAAAGTACCCTTCACAACAGTTTGGCAATCAGTGAAGGAGTTTTATTCATGGCTGGTTTGACCTGTACTCCTGGCTGCAATATTTGATCATGAAAGATACTACATTCTGCTTCGCATGCAGGCATGTCCTGTGTGGAGGACATGGGTTCCATTCTGAGTCTACCTTCACTGTCACCGGTTACCATAACTGGTGGAAAGCTACAACAGCTTTCAAAACCCACCATATAAGTGCAGCTCATAAGTCTGCTATGGAGGCATAGGCTGAATTCAGGTTGAGAAAACAAGATGGTTCAAGATTGGGAAATATGCCTGATAAAGGACATACAAAGATTGTCCAAGAAAATCGTGAGTATATGAGATCAGTGGTTGAGTCTCTACGCTATACTGCATGCCGAGGCATTGCCCAGCGAGGACACCGGGAGGATGATGGATCTGGCAATGGGGAAATTTTGTTTGAGTTGCTCAGTGTAATTGGTCAGTTTGATAAGACTGTAGCTAAAAAAATAAAGGACAATCCTGGAAATGCAAAAAACACACATCACGATATCCAAAATGAAATTATGGGTATTGTGGCAGACACAGTCAGACGTCAAATAAGTGCAGAAATCAAGGAGGGTGGACATTTTGCCATCATGGTGGATGAAAATAAAGACTTGAGTAAAAAAGAGCAAATATCAGTGGTGGTGCAGTATATGAATAACGAAACAGTGCTTGAAGAATTCTTGCACTTCACTCCAGCAGAAGGGTTGGAGGCAGAATTGCTTCTTAAAAGCATTGAACAGACACTTGCCCAGTGTGTTATTGATAAGAACTCGTGTATAGATTATTGTTACGACAGGGCGACAGTGATGTCTGGGTGCAATAATGGGGTACAAGAGAGGTTCAGGAAAGAGGTCCCACGGACATTATATATACACTGCCATGATCACAGACTTAACCTTGTTTTAGTGGATGTTGTGAGCAATGTACAACAAGCGGGTGAGTTTTTTGAAACTGTGTAGCTGCTTTACAACTTCTTTTCAAACTCTGCTGTCCACGATCTTTTCATGAAGAAACAGAGAACTGGAATCAAATGCACAGCCCATGGAGTTGAAGAAATTGTCAGATACATACTGGGCATGGCAGCATACAGCTTTTGGGCTATAAGGAAATCACTCCCTGCCAATCTAGCTACACTACAGGGTTAACCAAATGCACGGAGGAAAACGGAGGCCAGAGCTGTAAATGGACTGATTGACGAGCAGTTTGCTTTACTTCTCACTCTGTTTGAGGATTTATTCCGAGTTACCAAGATCATGTCAGACCAGCTACAATCTCCCAGTTTGGAGCTGTTATGTACCCCGTAACTGGGTTGCCAAACCAGCAGAAACGGACCACTTAGTTGGAGTCTGGATTACTGAAACTAAGGAAGTTTTATTAAAGAAATAAGCAACACAGTACTCTAATCAAAAGGATATAAATGCAATAGTTTAGCAATGATAAAACACACATGTACACAGAACTAGGATCATAGGATCAATCAAGCTCTATCGCAGTCTAGGGGTAAAATGATCAGTCATCAAACAGAGTTCAGTTTAATTCAGTTCGCAGTAGTCGCCGTCGTGTTGTTGGGGAGAGAGAGAACGAATGAATATGCAAATCGGTTTCCAAACAGACCTTCGATATCCCTCGTAGGTAGCTTTCGGGCGAGCCCTTTGTAATGTCTTCTGAGGTCACCGACTGTGACCCCTCCGTTCCAGATATGATCGTTCTTCTGCGGTGAACCCTGCACTCAGGCAAGGGCGGACACACACACCAGGTTCCCGCCCGACCATATCTTTCCACCCTGTGCGTCTATGGCTGGTCCCGCGACCAGACCTCCAAAAAAACTCCCACCAACTTGTGGGGGGGCACACCGCTTTCAGGGTCTCATTACCTCGTGGAGTCATGTGTCTGTTGCCTTAGCAAACCTATCCCTTTTTATCTCCCTGCTGGGGTATCGCCTGTCCATCAAACTTCAAACAGTTCAGGGTTCAAAGCCACCGGTCTCTGACAATACTCGGAACCGTGTCTCCTCTCGGTAATGTCTCTCGTCTCTCTCTTATTAGCACCTTGCATGTTCCCCCATTGTCCTCTTATCGGCATCAATCTTCTGATAACTGGTTCTTTTGTCACAGAGCTTTCATCCGCTGTGGACTTGGCTCAGTCTGTTATCGATGCACTCTCAGCAAAACGGGGAGAGGAATCATGGAGTGAAATTGAAGCAAGAGCTAGGGACCTGTGTGTCAAGGCCGGTATACAGAGCAGACCATATGAAAGGAGACAGGTCCAGCCACCCCACCGCCTACATGATTTTGTTGTTGAAGCCCAAACTGGACGCACACCTGTCACATCCTCTGATGACCTTCGCAAGCACTGTTTCTATCCGGTTATAGACAGACTTCTGGCTGAAGTGAAAAGACGGTTTTCAAGTGAGACTGGGGGTATTCTGGCTAGAGTCTCAGCACTGAGTCCCAAACACAAACTCTTCCTAGACAAGATTGTCTTTGGCCAATGGCCCAATACTATGGAGTGACTGAAGTGAACCTGACTGCAGAGCTACATCAGGTTTGACATCTGCTGGAAACAGAACAAAAGCAAGGACAGACAGTGAATGACACAGTGGAATTTCTAGCTCTAATGAGACCCTACTGCGATGCATTTATAGATTTATACAAACTAATCTGCATATCACTGACTCTGCCTGTGACATCTGCCTCATGCGAACGGAGTTTCTCTTGCCTCAGACGTCTCAAAAACTACCCAAGGAATAGCAGCGGCGATGCTCGGAACAGCAACTTGGCCCTGTTGGCCATAAACAGCCAGAGGAACAAAGCACTTGACATTACCAGAAAATCATTGATGCTTTCACCACCAATTACAATAACAGACGGATTGTGTTTCTCTGAAAACGTCAATAGTGAATGCAGTTGATTTTTTTTAAACTTGGGCCTAGACTAATGCTGATTATAACTATTATTTTGTGGTGGATACCCCATAGTCCTTATGTTTCCTGCCAATCCTAAAATATTACATTTACTGCTATTAAGCCAACTTCCAAGCAGTGATTCTGTTGATTTTTGTTTTAAATTCAGTAGCCGAATTAATTGAGGTATTGCATGGTCAGAGGAGGATTTGTCCAACTCCTGGTAAAGCCTTGCATCTGTTGTTTGCCTTATTTGACTTTAATAACGGTGTATCTTTTGGCATTGTCTGTCTATGTAATGCGAATAACAGTGGATATTGTAGGTTAGTTTTGTGTTTTTCAGTTGAAAAGCATGCATTTGACGCTGATTGCGGGATTGGTGCCTGATTCACGTTGTGCGCTGTGGGTCGGATGCTCTGTTGGATTGTTTGTTTATGCTCTGTGTAGCCCGGTTTGTCTCCAATGCTGTTGACACTGTCACAGTTCACTTCTATATTAGATCTGTCAACTGCTGTTGCTTGTGAATCAACAGAGGCGTTTATAGTAGGCACATAATGATTGAAACTGACTTTTGAACACCACGCAAACACAAGGAAATCTGCAGATGCTGGAAATTCAAGCAACACACATCGAAGTTGCTGGTGAACGCAGCAGGCCAGGCAGCATCTCTAAGAAGAGGTACAGACTTTTGAAGACCACGCGTCTGGCCTTGCGAATACATACTACTATACAGTACATCCCTCAGCACCATCACTGAATAATTCAACCCCACTGTAGCACCAGCAAGAAAAAATCTCTGGCGCTGCCAGTGTTTGTGGTTGGGGTGACTTGGGTCTCTAATGATCCTTCAGGCCCCCTTTACACACCTGTCTCTCCAAATATCCTGAATAGCAAGAAGTTGCCAACTACAGATGAGCTGGACTGTCTGCACCACCCTCTGCAGAGTCCTGCAATTGAGAAAAATACAGTTTCCATACCAGTCAGTGATGCAGCCAGTCAAGATGCTCTCAATTGTGCCCCTATAGAAAGTTCTTAGGACTTGGGGGCCCATACCAAACTTCTTCAACCGTCTAAGGTGAAAGAGGCGCTGTTGTGCCTATTTCACCACACAGCTGGTGTGTACAGAACACGAGATCCTCGGTGATGTGTATGCCGAGGAACGTAAAGCTGTTCACACTCTCAACCCCAGATCCATTGATGTCCACAGGGGTTAGCCTGTCTCCATTCCTCCTGTAGTCCACAACCAGTTCCTTTGTTTTTGCGACATTGAGGGAGAGGTTCTTTTCTTGACACCACTGTCAGTGACTAATGGATTTATATGTTAAAGATTTGGGTGATGGAATTGATAGTTTGTGGCTAAGTTTGCGAATGATACAAAGATAGGTGGAGGTGTGGGTAGTGGTCAGGAATCAGGGACTTTGACAGATTAGCAGAATAGGCAAAGAAGTGGTAAATGACACCATGGGCTCTTGTTTAGCAAGCTTTCATGTGCGACAGCTTGTCAAATGCCTTCTAAAAATCCAAGTAAACATCCACTGACTGTCCTTTGTCTATTCTGCCTGCTATTCCCTCAAAGAATTTCCAACAGATGCATCAGGAAAGATTTCCCCTTAAGGAAACTATGCTGACTTGGGTGTACTTTATCAAGTGCCTCCAGGTACCTCAAAATCTTAATAACTACCTTAATAATGGACTCCATTTCCATTACAATGATCCCATTCTGCTTTAACACCCCTCTGACAGCCAGTCTATTTCACCTGTGCTCATCTCAACCCATTCACCCCATCCCCATCCCACCCTGACAATGCACCCCCAAATAACAGATTACCACCAAACCTGTCCCCATCTTACCACGTCCCTGGTTCAGCATGTTCCATGCTCACATTGTCCTCACCTTAATCTATGATCGCTCATTGATGTATTTGGGAGCAAAGTCAGCAACTGAAATGATATGGAAGTGGCTGAACTTAGATAAAAGAGATTTGATTTATTTGTGAATGGAAATATGGAAGTGATGATGCTACAGAGCTATATTAAAGGAGACCAAGAGGAAGTATTAGGTGTAAATTAAGTGACCGGATCTATTAGAATTTGGGGAAATTTGAAATCTGAAATATTTTTGGAATCATTTTAGACTGTAAGGAAGAAACCTAACAAAGTCTATGCTGATAGCTTTACAAGAGGATTCATGGGTGCGTCATAAGGCGGTGGCTGGGGACGGACCCAAGTGCAAGACACAGACACTGAAGTACTAGGGACAGGACTAGGATACAGGGTGATGGCAAGGACATGGACAGGAAAACCAGGAACCTTGAACAGGACTGGACAAGAGAGCTAGGAGCCCGGGCTTGGACTCCAAGCCAGAGACTGGACAAGGACCCAGTACCTGGGTCTTGCCTCTGGCTCAGAGCCCAGAACTAGGCAAGGACGAGGCTTGGCAGGCAGGCAGGATGAGGCTGGAGTCTTCAGGCTTGAGGCTAGGCAGGAGGCTGGAGTCTTCAGGCTTGAGGCTGGAGTCTTCAGGCTTGAGGCTAGGCAGGAGGCTGGAGTCTTCAGGCTTGAGGCTAGGCAGGAGAATGGAGTCTTCAGGCTTGAGGCTAGGCAGGAGGCTGGAGTCTTCAGGCTCGAGGCTAGGCAGGAGGCTGGAGTCTTCAGGCTCGAGGCTAGACAAGAGACAAGGTGAGGCTTGGCAGGAGGTTGGAGGCAGGAGACTTGAGGCGAGGCAAGGCTGGAGGCTGGAGGCAGGAGACTTGAGATGAGGCGAGGCTGGAGGCAGGAGACTTGAGGCAAGTCTTGTCAGGCTCCTCCTGGGCAGGGCGCGGATCACCACCCGACAGAGGCAAGATGGCCTGGTTTACCTGGGTGGAGGCAAGGGACAGGAAGGGAGCTAGGTACAGGGTGGCTCCAGGAAAAGACTGCAGACGAGACGAGGTGAGAGTTACCGGCAAGACAAGGTAAGGCTTCTGGCAAAGCAAGGCGAGACGAGAACTTCAGGCGAGGCGAGAGTTACCGGCAAGACAAGGCAGGGCTTCAGGCAAGGAATCAGAAGGCAGAGCAAGGGATACAAGGAGTAAGGACAAGAATAATCCAGTTGCCACGCCTGTGTCTCTGAAGGTATTTATGCAGCCAGCCCCAATGAGCATCAGCTGTCTCAATCAGCTCAACAAGAGCAGAAACAGGGTAGATAGGAAAACCTGGAGCAAGGGCCGATGGACTGGACCGTGAACCGGAATACGGACTTCGTGGACCAGACCGTGACAGGGTGAAGTCCAAGATGGTATATTAATGCTGGCATAGATAGTTCGATACATATTTCACTCGTATATAGATACACATGTAAAATGGCAGTTTGAAGGTGACACTGAAAGAAATACTGTCTTCTGGAACTTTATCAGAGAAATGTAGCAATTGGTAACTAGTTAAAGAAATGACTTTTTACAAATTTAAAATGATACAGGTTGCTGAAGAACTTCTTAAGTATTATGAATGACTGATTGAACACCAGATTAAGACAGTCACTTCTTTTTCAAATCACAGTAGTCAAATGAAAACTCCCTCTTCCTTGAGATTTTTGCTTTAATCTTCTTTGTATTTACAGGCTGCAATAGTTTAATGGTTCAGCTTTACACTAATTGCCAAAGCAATTGACCATTGATCCGAAGAGTTGAGTACATGGTCCACAAAGGAAGCTGGGGAATTTAAATTCAAGGCATTGAATTAATTTTGGAAGTAAGAAAACAACTCTTTTCTTTAATATTGACTACAAGACCACAAGATTATTATTAAAGGAATCAGGTTCACTCATGCTCTTTAAGGAAGGAAGACTGTCACTTCTTCCCAGTGTAACCTTCACATGACTGCAGACTGCTTGGGTCTTGTCAGGAATGAACAATATAACCAAACGTGGCCTGTGATATCCATACCCAGTGAACAAAGTTTTTAAACCAATGGATCACACAAAATAAATATTATTCATTCAGCTGACTTTGTTAAATAGATAATCCAAAGCTTTGTTTTGACTAGTTATTGATATGAGACTGCAGGAAATCTAATTAAACTGACTTACTTCACCACCAAGTATTGGGTCAGATTGTGCTGGACTACACCTATGACTGTGTGACAATCCTATGCTTGTATCTAAATCATGCGGTGTGCAGAGCTCCTAATGTCTTCCTGATGCCACTGCTCAAACAAAACAGAGCAGCTCATGACTGGAAACAAATATTGCGTAGCAGGAGCTGAGTCTTTTTCATGGACTACCTGGAGCACTTCCGGACACATCAATCTATCAGAGACCTTTCCAATTCTTTTCAAACACTTCTGCTGTTAATACTTGGATTAAAATAGACACTTTATATAAATATAAAAGGGAACATATTTGAATAAAGCATCATGCAGTAACTAAGGACATTTATGTTATGTAAAGGAAAGTAACAGAATATAAGACACACAAACACGAGTGTGTTCAGTCCACTGCTGTTCACTCCGCTGACCCATGACTGTGATGTAACACACAGCTTGAACCACATCATCAAGTTCGCCAATGACACGACTGTGGTGGGTCTCATCAGCAAGAACGATGAGTCAGCATACAGCAAGGAGGTGCGGCGGCTAACGGACTGGTACAGAGCCAACAACCTGTCTCTGAATGTGAACAAAATAAAAGAGATGGTTGTTGACTTCAGGAGGACATGGAGCGACCACTCTCCACTGAACATCGACTCCTCCATTGAAATCGTTAAGAGCACCAAATTTCTTGGTGTTCACCTGGTGGAGAATCTCGCCTGGTCCCTCAACACCAGCTCCATAGCAAAGAAAGACCAGCAGTGTCTCCACTTTCTGCGAAGGCTAAGAAAAGTCCATCTCCCACCCCCCATCCTCACCACATTCTTCAGAGGTTGCATTGAGAGCATCCTGAGCAGCTGCATTACTGCCTCATTCGGAAATTGCACCATCTCAGATCGCAAGACCCTGCAGCGGATAGTGAGGTCAGCTGAGAAGATCATTGGGGTCTCTCTTCCCACCATTACAGAAATTTACACCACACACTGCATCCGCAAAGCAAACAGCATTATGAAGGACCCCACGCACCCCTCATATAAAGTCTTCTCCCTCCTGCCATCTGGCAAAAGGCACTGAAGCATTCGGGCTCTCACGACCAGACTATGTAACAGTTTCTTCCCCCAAGCCATCAGACTCCTCAATACCCAGAGCCTGGACTGACATCAACCTACTGCCCTCTACTGTGCCTATTGTCTTGTTTATTATTTATTGTAATGCCTCCACTGTTTTGTGCACTTTATGCAGTCCTGGGTAGGTCTGTAGTCTTGTGTAGTTTTTGTGTTGTTTTACGTAGTTTAGTGTAGTTTTTGTGTTGTTTCATGTAGCACCATGGTCCTGAAAAACGCTGTCTTGTTTTTACTGTGTACTTTACCAGCAGTTATGGTCGAAATGACAATAAAAAATGACTTGACTTGAGCTGACTTGAAAATCTGCAGATGCTGGAAACACAAGCAGCACACACAAAATGCTGGAAGACAAATTGCTGTGGCCTGCTGTGCTCCTCCAGCATTTTATGTGTGTGTTGCTTAGACACAGTTTTTTGTAAATGAAGGAAAAACATGAGATTCAAATGAAAACCATTCAAATGAATGGGAAATATAAAGGATGAACTCAGGCTTTTGAACTAAAAAGGGTAACTTTGCTCAACTTCACTTGCTCCTTCACTGAACTGTTCCCACAACCTATAGACTCGCTTTCAAGCACTCTTCATTGCATTTTTTTCAATATTTATTTCTTATTTATTTATTTATTTATTTATTATTATTTTTAAAAAATTAAAAACAGATTTTCTCAGCTCAAGCTGGTAAACCTTGAGGTGTGGGCATAGCCAAGCACACTCATTTGTCAATTGAACTTTCAGACTATTCTAGTATTCATACTGCAGCTTTCTGAAGATTTACGTTGATATCCCTGCGTAGCGCTAATTGTTTAATGCTATTGTGTTGTGCCTTTGGGATGATACCTGTTGCAGATATTACTATCGGGACAATGATATTCACTGTCCATGTTCCAAAGTTTTCAATTTCCTCTTTTAATTCAGCATATTTCTGGTGGTTTCCACTTATTGAATCCTTTAAGTTGGGTGTGTTTGCAATGGCTATATCTATTAAGTAAGTTTTTCTTGCTTGTTTATCTTGTATTATTATATCTGAACAGTTATTATAGATTGTCAGTAACAATGGATTATTATTATTATTATTTATTTTTTCTCAGATCAAGCTGGTAAAATCTAAAATAAGGGCACAGCTAATCACTCTCATTTCTCAATTGCAAGAAACTTTTAGACTATTCAAATGGTGTTCAGTATTGTGGCTTTCTGAAGATTTACATAGATAATACTGTATAGCCTAATTGTTTAATGCTATTATGTAGTGCCTTTGGGATGAAACCAGTTGTAAATATGACTATTGGGACAATGTATACCTTGCTTTAATTCCAAAATCTTTCAATTTCCTCTTTTAATTCAGCATATATCTGGTGTTTTTTTAAATTTATGTAAGTTATGTGTGTTTGGAATGGCTATATCTATTAAATAAGTTGTTCTTGCTTGTTTATCCTGTATTATTTTATCCAGACAGTTATTATGGATTGACCGATCTGTAATAACTGATTGATCATAATATAATTTGTGGTATTCTGACTCTAAAACCAAATCAAGCTTGTATTTATAGTAAGGTATGATTTCTTTTATGGGCTTGTATTTTAAAGCAAGATTTTGATGAATGATGTTTGTCATTTGATTGTGCCTGTGTAAGTAATCAAATAAAGTTAAACTGCTGCAGGATCCTGTAATGTGATGGATTGTTTTTCTTTTCCAACCATATAACCATTACAGCACGGAAACAGGCCATCTCGGCCCTTCTAGTCCGTGCCGAACTCTTATTCTCACCTAGTCCCATCGACCTGCACTCAGCCCATAACCATCCATTCCTTTTCTGTCCATATATCTATCCAATTTAACTTTAAATGACAACATCGAACCTGCCTCAACCACTTCTGCTGGAAGCTCGTTCCACACAGCTACCACTCTCTGAGTAAAGAAGATCCCCCTCATGTTACCCCTAAACTTTTGCCCTTTAACTCTCAATTCATGTCCTCTTGTTTGAATCTTCCCCACTCTCAATGGAAAAAGCCTATCCACATCAACTCTATCTATCCTCCTCATAATTTTAAATAGCTCTATCAAGTCCCCCCTCAACCTTCTATGCTCCAAAGAATAAAGACCTAACTTGTTCAACCTTTCTCTGTAATTTAGGAGATGAAACCCAGGCAACATTTTAGTAAATTCTCCTCTATACTCTCTCAATTTTATTGACATCTTTCCTATAATTTGGTTTCTTATAGGCCAAAGTTGGAGCATTGTGTACAGTTCTGGATTTTCTCTGCATTTTCTACATTTGTCATTTTGAATTTATTGTTTATTTATTATTATTCATTTTTGATAATTTTTTGTGTTAACCACCTGGTCTTACATTGCCACAAAGAACCTTTATGCTCCTGGTAAATTTACCAGATCAGTTTCAGAACAAGATATAATGCCAAAAGAGTATATTAATATAAGTATAGTGAAAGTGTTTATTACCTTTTTTATACTTTTAATGTTGAGCTCGGTTTGGCAGATTTTCTTAAATCTGCTTCATATTCATCATCGATTGTGTTGTATCCTGCTGCTCTGTTTTGTATTCTATTAGCTCTATTGCATCTTTCTTTATGTTTAATGTTCTGCATTTATCCAATCCAAAGTTCATATTTATATCTTTGAAAAACAGTTCTATTTGAATTAATTGCTTTAGCTTAACTGATGAAGGAGCATATAATTTCAAATCATCCATGGCCCATTTCGCTGTTTCTGATTTGATACCCAATTTTTATCCAATTCAGTAAATTGGACAGGGCGGATTTAAAACTAGACAGTACCATAGTGGACTTGGACAGCACCTTGGAAAATGACTCAATTTATTTTGATCATGGTGGTTGCTCTTTTTTGGTTGTTAATCGATAAGGTGATTACAATATGCCTATGCTTCATTCGGTGCTGCAGGGATTTCACAAGTATTGGGTGTAGTTTATACATATAAGAACTTTTATTAACCATGAGCATGGGACAGAGTCAAATGCCATTTTTACAGTCAATATCACAACATGAAAATTTTTGTGCTTTTCCGCCAAGCTTAATTTAGAGTTACAGAATCTATTATCAGTTGTTCTTTACATCCTTTTATACCCTTACAGCATCCTTCCTGCTCTTCGACAAGTATATTTTGATTATCCAAGTGAGTAGTGATTAGCTGTAAGATACATGATGTAACAATTTTATATATAGTTTGTAAACAAGTAAAGGGATGATATTTTGATGGACCTTTTGTGATTTCTTTTTTAGGTAAAAGATATGTTTTATCTCTCAAAAATTCAGGTGCTACTTCAGTATTTTTATGAAAATTGTTAATGTGCATTAATAGATACAGATGAAGGCAAGCAAATTTTTATACTAATAATTATGAATATTATCACTTCCAGTACTTTTTCAGTTGTGGATATTTCTTATAACCTCTTTTAGCATATCCATTGTACTTCAGGTATTTGAACTTCTTCAGTCGTATGTGTGTGTTCCTTTTCCTCTCTAATCCAGTTTGCTTCTTGATTGTGCGTCACCCTGTTTGATCAGATATTAGACCAAAAGTTCGTTATCCCTGTGTTTGTTGGTAATTCTGTGCTAGGTTTGGTGACATTTTGGTGCATTGAATTCAGTTTCAATGTCCTATACTGCACAAAACTTTTATCATTGTTTCTGGACCGATAACTCTGTTTTCCTTGTCTGGTGTACTTCATGTAACTATTATTATTATTATTTCTTTCTTTCATTTTCTACTTGCACAGTTTGGTGTCTTTTGCACATTAGTTGGCTACCCTGTTGGTGCGGATTTTCATTGATTCTATTATGGTTATTGAATTGAGTATGCCCGCAAGAAAATGAATCCCAGGGTTACTTTTGAACTTTGACAGCAATTAGTCCACCTGGTCTGATGAAAGCAAATCAAAGGGACGATATACAAAGTGGTTCCAGCCTCCTGTTTTCAATTGAGAATGCAAAAAACAGAGGGAGGGATCCCATGCTACTACATTTTGGATGCTGCATTTTCCATACTTCCCTCCTGGAAATTCCAACTTGACATGCATAATGCAATTAGCCAATGCTATTCCCGGAGACTCCTCATCTCCTGTCAAGTTGACCCAACCCAACTGAAATTCCCTGTAATTTTTGAAAACTCTGATCTGAATAACCAGAATTTTAGGTTGAGGCATTGAGGACACATTAATTGTGAAGTCTTTTATCACATTAGAAACTGGAAATAATAAACACTGGACAAGTCAAGCATTAAGAAGAAAATATTCCTTGCAGACTACAGAAATAAACCAACAGTAAAATAATATTTATCAGCCACATTTCAACCAAATACTCAAATAACAACTTACTCTGTGAACATCTTAATGCCTAATCTTCCTTAATGTCTCATTCAATCCACTTAATATTTGCACAAATTATTTATTATAATTGTGCAATTGATGAGATTGTAAGTATCAACAAGATAGTCCAAAACACTGAAATGCGAATTTGCATTTCCTCTTCTGAACAAATCCAAAATACTTCTTGAAAAATAATTAAAAAGTGTGCATTCATACATTTGGAAAGTGGCCACAATGATTTGGTAAATGACATGTTAATCTACTAAATAGCTTCAACACAAGGTAATTCATATACAAATCAATCTTTGTCAACATTTGCAAGCTAGCACTTTAAGTAAGAATACAACATCCTCGTGAGATTACTAGACTGATATGAAATCTCAATTATTGCACATCAACCAGAACAATGCAGTGACTGCAAACTAAATTCACTGATATTGAGATACTTTTAGGAATACCAAAAAGAACTTGTAATTAGCATCTATATTGTATCCAAAAGTCTCAAGGTAATTCATTGGGCTATCAAGAGCTGTTCTGCCCTGAGCCTACTGCAAGTTTTATTGCAATTGGCCAAAAGCTTGATCAACAAGAAACTGCAGTCTTGTGCTGAGAACTCAGCACATCATGGCAAACAGCCTCCCCTATGTAGACTCTGTTTATATTTCTCACTGCCTCAGTAAAGGAGCCAAAATAATCAGAGACGCTAACCACCCTGGACATTCTCTTCTCATCTGGCCTCATAGGATTAGTGAAGGACTGTAGCAGCATGGACAAACAACAAGCTTCAACAGCAGATGAGGCAGGAGCTATTACAGAAGTCAAAATTGTCAGCCTTAAAAAAACATGTAGACGCAACCTGAAGTTAATCTTGATGTCAGAAATAAAACTATTCATAAACTAGCTCTTTTTCCCTATCATAAGGAGAAGGATGAAAACCTGTCTTTCCTTATTTATTTGATGATAGTTCAGCTCATCTACACAGATGATGACAAAGAGTCAAGAGATTTTGTGCTTCGACCTCTAGTATTAAATAATGCACACCATTCAAAGGGTGAACATGAAAATTAAATCAAAAATATTTCAGATTGGATGTTTGAACAGAAGTTGGAAGCTAGTTTGAAGTTTGTTAAAAACAACCGGTACTTTGCCTCAATCCTTCTTGCACATGTGATCGAGGCAGAAGTTCTTTAAAATGTATTTTGTTTTTATCAATAATTATAGGATTAATTAATATTTAACCAAAGACATTAAGTAGAACAAAGAACGTGCTATTTCAACTTCTAAAGCCCACTTTACTGAGACTCACTAGGCAATTATCTAATATGAAATATGACTTCTCACTAGACTGTTTTGCAATCAGTTCTTCCACATCCACAGCTTTGAATATTTTGCCAGGCACTTTTAGAGTGTCATTGTGGTATGCAAGAAAGATTGCTTTTATGTAATGCCTTTCAGTCTTTGGAAACATGGTCACCATTGTGTGCAAAAGACGGTAACCAATTTCAGAGAATCATTGATAAATAACAAAAGTTATTCAGTCTGTTGAATCTGAACCAATCTTTATCAAACCTTTCTGTTCTGGTTATATAAACCTGAGGTTACAACTCTTCAAGTACAAATGAATGGTCTCGGCCCAAAACATCAATTGTTTATACCTCTCCATAAATACTGCCTGACCTCCAGCATATTGTGTGTTTTTCTCTGGATTTCCAGCATCTGCTGAATCTCCTGTGTTTGCTTCAAGTACATATCTAAGTTCAAGTTTATAACAAGATCTCAAACAAGCTATTTGATGGTGGCTTGATAATCTAATTTTGTGAAATTGATTGATGATAAGTACTGGCATGGACCTGGTGGGGTTTCTGGTCTGTAGTGCAGTGGAAGAAAACTTTCTACTCCTCATTGAAGGACAGTAATCAGGAAGGTCAGGCAAATTTTGGGATTAATTTGTCACAATAGAGGTAACACCTCCAATGTCGTTTCACTCAATTTTAGACCATACTGAAGCATTAGGCTGCAGTTTTGTGCTCTTGTCTTGTTAATCAAAACGAAGTGCTCTTAAATGTTAGTAGAAGTAATCTAGATATTGGAGAAATTCAGCAGGTCAGACAGCATCCTGGAGGATAATAGATTGTATCAAGTGAAGGCACACCACATGAAGGGTTGTGCCCTGAAACATCAATTGTCCATTTCCCTCCACAGATGCTGCCTAGTTTGCTGAATTCCTCCAACATCATATTTACTGTTCCAGATTCCAGCATCTGCAGTCTAGTGTGCATCAGTGAAAGTAACACTTCCTTTAAAAATGAAGCTAATCAAATGTAGAATTTCACCATAGCTATTTCTTTGTGCTACAGACTGTAGGACGTGGAAATTATGGACCCCTTTTTTTTCTTTGTTTGGGGAACATTTCTTAGGAAGGCAGGCATTGACAATGAATTTCACTATTACCTCTCACCTAAGAGAAACATCTTGACATCAGGCACCCCAAGAGCTACCACCAACATAGTCTCTGTAAAATCTACCCGATCCAGAATAAGTGAACCAGTCCCCACAGTAGGGCTGTGGTCCACTTGTGGGACAGCATTCTAGGCCTGAAGTAAAACAGGAATGAGAACCCAGTCCTACACAATACTACTTTAACTTCTCACCTATATATGTTTCCAGCTTAATACGCTTCCAGGTTATAAAGGGTGTGATTAGTCTTGAGCAGGGCTGTAGAATGGAGGGAAAATTCCAGATGCCTAGCTTAGAATGTTCCTTAAGTCAGAAGACCAACCAGTACAAAACATTATTTTAGCATCACAACCCACGTTCCAATTACACCCCGATGGCACTTCATCTGGCTCTAAACGCTGCTGCTGGACTCCACATGGAGTTGAGTGGCAAGGCCCAGTTTTCTTGGGATTCCCCAGTATTAAGACTGAGATTCCACCTGACCATTCCCTGAATGTGTGCATCTTTACTCAAGGAAAAGGTGATGCCTTTACATCAGGCTGTTCTGAGTCTAGTAACCCACAACCCCTGGAAAATTGAACATGATTTGTTCAGTGACAACTACATTGTGCATGCAGGAAGCAGCTGTTGCCAAGGAGATTGAGCCTGAGATGGAACCCTGTAGGCCCAATTACTACACATGTAACTTTTTGAACTTAGAAATTACTTTGAATTTTTGAGATAAAATACAGAACATTGTTAATAAAAATGTAATTTGGAATTCATCAACAAAATTAAATATGCATAGGAGTTTTAGTATTCTTTTTCATTTTTTAGCTTTTATTCTTATTTTACCATTTTAGCTTAATCTAGTTCATTCATTTTTCAGCTAAAATCAATGCTGTAACAATCAAATTACTTTTATCTCTGTTGTTTATGATCAGTAGGTACAAGGACAGTAAATGGAAGTACATTTATTAAAGTAGAACAGTGAAAGTTAAGATGAGTAGATATCCTTGCCTAAAGTAAGAACCATTGAGATGAGCAAATGTCTAATACATGTAAATATATATGGTAAATAACATTGATTCTTGATAATACTTCCTCATTCACATCCAGTCAATATCTGGGTGTGTAATGATATTAGGTTTGCTAATTGCAAAGATTGAAACTCAAATGAAGGTCTGAAACCCTATCCGATATAGATCACTATGGATACTGTCACTAAGGGGAAGATGTACAATAGCTACCTATTCTTCCAAAACGAGTTCTCTTCCCTGTTTATCCTTCAGGGTGAATTTAGCTGCCAATACCCATTATTTGAGCAGTAGGTTCCCCCTCCCTACCAAGAAGGAGATACTTCCAGCTAACAAAGTAAGTTAAATACAGTTAATTTATTTCTAGTGATACACGTTTAACTCCAGAAAAAAATAAAACACATTTAGCAGTTACAGAGATTTTCTATCTTATAAAATATTTCAAAATTACAAATTATTTTGAAAACAGGAAGGATTTCCAAAACACAAATACCATTCCTATAAGCTAAAAAAAAATACTTATGAGTGACAAATGAACAAATCGACCGTCACTGAAATCAAGGGCAGGGGAGCAGATTACGTTCATGCTATCTTCTTGTCATTCTTCTTTCTGCTCCATGAACATCCTCAACAAGTCTGATTGCTCTCTATATTTATACTGTTTTACTGCCAGTTAGGTGAGTTCACACACATGATATTTTTTCAGTCACCTTTCACACAAAAGGTCCAGCTTCTGGAGACCGAGTCATTAGATTCCCATGAATATTGCTGTGAAGCTGAATTTTTAAGCACACAAACTTTTAATAGACCAGCTATTTGATGTGCTAAGTGATGGTAGGAATCTGGTCTGCAAGCTTCTTTTAACTAAGTAACTTACTCTGCATTGTCTGGTTCGAAACAAGCCAGTTAACATAACCCCATTGTCTTACATTGCATCTCTTGAGCAGTCAGCCCAGAACTGTGGGCTAGCATCCCATGTTCTATAGATAGCACTGTTTCTTTGTAAAGCTATCCTTTTATCTTCAGATTGATTATTGCTTGCCATGTACATTAAGAACTGAAGATTTGCTCCTGTTTATGGCAAGAATCTGAAGAAAGAATATTGGATGGAAGTTTAACTTACTCAAAAACAACTCTTTGGTCTCTACAAGTGTCAAGCTGCTATGTTAGAAAGCTGAGCTTGGCAAAAAAGAAGGCCGGATACCATTTGGCAGTGAGTATCCAACACAGAGATGAGAAAATCTGCAGATCAAGTCAAGCCAATTCAAGTCAAGTTAATTGTCATTTAACTACATACATGTATATAACCATATAATGTATATGGAAAGGAGACAATGTTTTTTTCTGAACCAGGGTGGAAAGCACTGTAGTACACAGAACTCATGATAACTTATGAAGGTAAAGATAAAATCTACAGATGAATCACACATAAATGAGAAACAAAAGTGCACTAATATTAAATAATGTAAGATACGGAACAAATTAACCAGTGACACTTCAAATCCAATGCAGCAGGAAATTCAGAAGTCTCTTGGACTGGGGGTGGAAACTATTTCTCATCCTGTCTACTCTAGCTTTTATGCATCCTAGTCTCCGGCCTGATGATAGAAAGTTAAAGAGGATACTGGATGGATGGCGGGGGGTGGAATGGGTGGTGGGGAGATCCTTAATAATACTAAAGGTCCTGCGTATGCAGCACTTCTGATAAATGTCCCCAATGGATGGTAGGGTGACCCAAATGATCCTCTCAGCTGTTCTCACAGCGCTTTGTAGAGACTTCTGGTCCGATGATCGACTGCTCCCATACCACATGGAGATGCAACTTGTCAGGATGCTCTCAGTGGTGCTCCTGTAAAACACAGTTAAGATGGTGGGTGGGAGCCTTACTTGCCTCAATCATCTTGGGAAGTGGAGGTGCTGCTGTGCCTTTATCTGGGGGATGATATCAAGGGACCAGGTAAGGTAATCGCTGATGTGAACTCCCAGAAATTTGGTGCATTTAACTCTGTCTACAGAGGAGCCATGTATTCACAGAGGGAAATGGTTTCTCTGCACCTTCCTGAAGTCCACAATGATATCCTTTGTCTTCTCCACATTCTGGCTTAGATTGTTCTTCTCACATCAATCCACCAGCCGCCCCACTTCCTCTCTATACTCTGTCTCATAATCATTCTTGGAAAGGCCAACCACTGGTGTGTCATCCACAAACCTGATGACATGGTTTGAGCTGAATCCTGCGACACAGTTGTAGCTCAGTAGTGTGAACAGCAGAGGCTGAATACACAGCCTCGGGAAGTGCCAGTGCTCAGCGTAAAGGGACGAGAG
Organism: Mobula hypostoma; assembly: GCF_963921235.1. Taxonomy (NCBI): domain Eukaryota; kingdom Metazoa; phylum Chordata; class Chondrichthyes; order Myliobatiformes; family Myliobatidae; genus Mobula; species Mobula hypostoma. Next base: position 34,879,388 of record NC_086117.1, read on the forward strand.
ACACTGCTGCCCACACAGACTGACTGTGAAAAATCCAAGCCACACACACAAAATGCTGGAGGAACACAGCAGGTCTATGGAAAAGAGTAAACAGTTAACGTTTCGCGCCAAGACCCTTCTTCAGGACAGACCCGAAACATGGACTGATTACTCTTTTTCGTAGATGCTGCCTGGCCTGCTCAGTTCCTCCAGCATTTTGTGTCTGCTGCATCTATAACAGGGGCTGGGTCAGATTTAGCACAGGCTGTCTAGGATGTAATTCCTGCTTTGACTTTATATAAATTCCTCCTTTGCAATTTCTAAACTCTCTTCCAAAGCATCAGTCCTTGCCTTGCAGTTTTAGATTTTCCTCAGCTCTTATAACCAAAGTGAGTTTCTGTTAATCATTCCTGAAGCTTAGGGTAATGGTTTACTGTGCTGATATACTTTATGCTCTTCAAGTTGTATAAGTTAAATAGGTATTGCATGATGTGCCAAAATGCACTTTTGCAATTCACCAGGCTTTATGATCATAAGCCATTGGAAAGGTCTTGCCTTGTCACAAGCCTTCAGAGAGAGGGCATGTATAATGAATTAATCAAATTATGAGTCAGGAACCAGAAACAAACTTCTGGAGGAACCCAGCAGTTCAGGTAGCATCTGTGGAGAGTAATGGACAATCAATGTTTCAGGTCCAGACCCATCATCTAGACTTCATCATGAGGATCAGAGTGGTGAAGTGAGCAGGTATAAGGATTCAATAGTTCAGACCATCAGTCAAGGTGAAAATCAGGCCCTTTGTTAGGTAAGGGTCATTGACACAGTTCTGAAGAGCTACTGAGTGTCATCCATATACAGTAATTTACCAAATGGAACGGGCTACTTGATCTTCTCAAACAGTTGTTCTAATTTGTAAGATCATAATTCATCTTAGTTATTAGCTCTACATTCAAACCTACCTTTAGTAGCTCTCTTTCCAAGTATCAATCTAACTTGAATTAAAAAGATTCAATGACTCTGCTTCCACTGTACTTTGAGGAAGAGATCAGAAAACTTAGACATCCCTGAGAGGAAAAAATATCACCCCATCGCTGTCAAAAATGACCACCTTATTTTTAAATAGTGAGCCTCTAATTCTAGATTCATCCATGAGAAAGCACCCTCCCCACTTCCACAACCCCTCAAGGATCTTGTGTACTTAAAATGAGTCTCATTGCACTTTTCTAAATTCTGGTGTTTGCATGGAAGGAGGTGGTGATGAAAGGAATAATGGCGAGATGGTTTGGGCAGAAGAATATTGATGGGATTGTGATTGCTCAGTGGAGGTCAAACAGGAATCAAGGAAAAATTGTTTGTGTGTGTGGTGTGGCAGGGAGAGAGTAGATGGGAAAATGGCTAAGGGTGAAATATCATGACCAGAGAGGGATTGGAATGGCCTGAGGGAGATCTGAAAATAATGGTAAATGTCTTACGTAAAGAACACCAAAAAGCTGATTATAGATGATAGGTGGAAGAAACCGGAGGTCTATAATTCAGTTCTCATCAGGGGATCAGACTTGAAGAGGGTCAGCAACTGTAAATTCCATGGTGTTATTATTTCATAGGATCTGTTCTGGGTCCAGCATGTTAGTGCCATTATGAATAAAGCAGAGAAGCCCCTCTAATTTCTTAGAAGCTTGCGAAGATTCGGTATGTCATCTAAAACTTTGATAACCTTCTATAGATGTGTGGTGGAGAGTATACTGACTGATTGCATCACAGTTTGGTGTGGAAACATCAATGCCTTTGAACAGAAAAGTTGTGGACACAGCCCAGTCCATCGTGGGTAAAGCCCTCCTCACCACTGAGCACATTGACAAGAGTGTTGTCGCAAGAAAGCAGAATCCATTAACAAAGACACCCACCATCCGGGTCATGCACTCTTCTTGCTGCTGCCAATAGGAAGGAGGTATAGGTGCCTCAGGTCCCACACCATCAGGTTCAGGAACAGTTATTTCCCTTTAACCATCAGACACTTGAACCAGAATGGATAAACTTGACTCAAGTTCACTCACCCCAATGATGAACTTATTCTACAGTCTATGGACTCACTTTCAAAGACTCTACAACTTTTGTTCTTGATACTTATTGGTTATTTATGCATTTATTGTTATTACTCAGGTTTTTTTCTCTTTTTGTAATTGTACAGTCTTTTGCACATTGGTTGTTCATCTACCTTTGTTATGCATGTTTTTTTCATAGACTTTAGACTATAAGACTATAAGATATAGGAGCAGAAGCAGCCCATTTGGTTCATCAAGTCTGCTCCACCGTTCGGTCATTGGCTGATCCACTTCATCCAGTCATCCCCACTCTCCTGCTTCCACCCCACACCCTTTGATGCCCTGGTTAATCAAGAACCTATCTATCTCTGCCTTAAATACACACAATAACTTGGCCTTCATAGCCACTTGTGGAAACAGATTCCACAGATTTACCACCCTCTGACTAAAGGAATTTCTCCACTTCTCAGTTCTAAAAGGGCATCCTTCAATCCTGAAGTCATGCCCTCTTGTCCTAGAATCCCCAACCATGGGAAATATCTTTGCCATATCTAATCTGTTCAGGCCTTTTAACATTTGAAATGTTTCTAAGAGATCCCCCCTCATTAGGCTTCATTGCATTTACTCTGAATGCCTGTATGAAAATGAATCTCAGAGAACTATGTGGTTGCATATTGGACTTTGATTACAAATTTACTTTTGAAATTTGAAAACCTCCTCAAGTTGGATTTCTGACATCAGACTGAACACTGGGATCTCCTCAGGCAGTCACTTCTATCTCAAACAATGGATGCCAAGATTCCAGCAGGGGAGAGAATGCTGTGACAGTAAATTACTCATAGTAGATTTTCAACTAAGAGGTTGAATGCAAAGTCTGTCTTATGGATTAACAATCCAAATGTAACCAGTAGCATCCAGAAACAATAGTTTTATAACCAGTCAGTAAGTCAAATACAAGTGCATAGTTTTGTATTAAAAGCAACACATCCTTTGAAGAACTGAATATCAATTACTGGCCTATGATATCCATTATTCACTGGCTGTACCTTGTTTACCTAGCAACCTGGGTAGTTTTCATCGAAGTTCATTAAATGTTCACGATCTATTCAGAATTCTACATGAGCTCTCCAAAGTCACTGCTTGAAATAAAGGACGTTCTTTTCCAGCTGAATGTTTGAAAAGCTGGATATGTGGTACCTCATACCTATTCAATTAGTCAGTGAGATTATGGCTAATCATTTAATCACATATATTTTCCTGTACTGACCAAAAGCCCTTGAATTCCACTAAGATCCATAAATTTACTGATTCTGTCTTGATTATATTCTGTGGCCAAACATCCACCACCCTCTTGAATTGAGGATTTGAAAGATTAACCCCACGAGTTTTTTTTTCTTATCTCTGTCCTGAAAGACACTTCAGGAAGCATAATCAAAGTTTCAACGGTCCATTTTAATGTCAAAGTATGCATGTACATTAGAAGTCTGATAGTTGTCCTCTCCAGAGAGCCATGAAATATAGAAAACCTTGGGAGCTGTTGAAAGCCTCACAAAAAAGAAAAAGGAAACAAAACTGCTTAACCCGAAAACCCCCATCCCCTCCCTCACAGAAAATCTAACAGCTCGCCCCCACAGGAAAACACCAACAAGAACATCAGACCCCGAATCCCCAACTCCTCCCTTTCACAAAGGTTAACATATTGCCCACCACCAATCGGCAACAAGAATGAAGATATTGAAAATCAAAGGAGTCCAATAATCACATAAATCTCAGAACATCAAAAATATCTTCCCGTCAGCAATCAATGAGGGCAGCCGCATTTACTCAGTCCTTTCATGAAGAGCAACTGCTAGGCCGGGTCAGAATGCATCAACCCGACTACCAAACACCGTCACCCCAGTGGCCTCCATTGAGAGTGACCGCTGGCCTCCTCTGCATTCACCTCACTGTTTCAATCTTCCTTGATGCTTTAAAGTGGAGTAGTTCACTCATTTGAGCTCTGAGCTGCACATCACAGGCTCCAAAAGTTTCTGTTACACTATTGAACAAAAAAAAACAAGCAAAGGACATAGAGAAAGTGAAATAATTGAAGAGATTAGCAAACTGAAAGATGTCACCCAAGGAATTATTGTTGCCATCTTGACCTACTTCTTGCTATCCTGCTTCTTCACTGTCAGGTAACATAAAAAGGAACACTATATGTTTTAATGAGATTGATTGATAGCCTATCATCAATAACCAGAACATTTTAAAAAGCAGATTAATTCTGATTAATACAGAAAGGAAAATAAATATTGCTCATCTTTTCAAGAAAAGCAGTAGGGATAAAACCCTAAGAACTGTAGACCTATGAGCTTAACATTGGGGATAGAAGAGGTACTGAAGGAGAGGATAAATTATGCCGTGGGAAGGTAAAGACTAGTTGAAGACAGTCAACGTGACAGTTGAGGGCTGATCCAGTCTGATCTGACTGAACTACTTGATATGATAACAAAGTGTATTAACAAAAGCAGGGCAGAAAAAGTGATTTGCCTGATATTAGTAAACCCTTTCACAAGCAACAGAAAATCTCCAGATGCTGGAAATTCAAGCAACACACACAAAATGCTGGAGGAACTCAGCAGGCCAGGCAGCATCAGTTGGCAAACCCCAAAATGTCGACCGCACTTTTTTCCATAGAGGCTGCCTGGCTTGCTGAGTTCCTCCAGCAGTTTTTCTGTGTTGATTTGTAAGCCCCTTGACAAGTTGCTTTATGAGAGACTGGTAAAAATGATAGACTCCATGGGATCTGGGGCAAATTGGCAAACTGGATCCAAATATTAACTCAGTAAAAGGAGAGAGGGTGCTAGTAGAGGGTTGCAAAATGCTTTGATGCCTGTGATTAGTGGAATCCCACAAGGATCAGTGCTGGGATCCTTGCCATTTGTAATATACATAAATGACTTGGACGTGAATCTGAGGGGCAAGGTCAGTAAATTTGTGGATGATACAAAAAGTAGCAGAGTTGTGATAGTGTAAAAGGTGGTCCTAGGCTGCAGAGATATATAGATGTGTTGGTGACATGACTGCAGAAAGGCAGACAGAATTTCATCCAGATAAATTTTAGGTAATGGATTTTGGGAGTAAAATTAAGTTTAGAACGTAGACTGTAAATAGTAAAGGCCTAGGGAATATTAAGGAATAGAGGATCTTGGATTGTAGTCAATTGATCCTTGGAGGAGGAAACACAAGCAGGTAATATGATCAGGGAAACATATCAGTCAAGGCATTGAAAACAGTACAGTAATTATACTCCAACTTTATAAAACATTGGTTGAACCTCATCCGGAGTAGTGCTTGTAATTCTGGTCACAATGATAAAGGAAGGACGTGATAATGCTAGAGAGGGTCCAGAGGACATCTACCATGATATTGCCTGGGATGGACCAATTAAGAGGAGAGACCAGGAGTTCTCCCTGGAGTGGAGGATATTAAGAGGGTCACTATTGAGGTTTGTACAATTATGAGAGTTATAGCAATGGCAGACTTTCCCACATCAGGGGATTTAGATTAGGGGTAAAGGGAAAGAGAGAAAGATGGATATAATGGAGACCTTCTTCACCCAGAGAGTGGGAAGTAGCTAGAATGCAATGGATCTGAGAGTGGTTGAAACTGGGTCACTGACAGCATTAAGAATTGTCTAAATGAGCACTTGTATTGTTAAAGTATAAAGATGCCTATGGTCTAGGTGCAATGGAATTCATATGGATAGATGCCTACTGACTGTAATGGATGAGTTGGGCTGAATGGCTTAATTCCAGGTAGTATGATTTTATGACTCTTAAAGTCATCTGTTGATCATACCAAAGTATTGCTTAACTCATCACTATTACATTGACCATCTTAATTACCAATTTTAATCAAAGCCTGATAATCAAAGTGAAGGAAAGTATATTGTTAGGAACTATGTTTTACAAACCTGCTTTTACAGGATTTTTTTTGATCATCACAGACTTAATCAGACTAAAGTAATAAATATTTCATTTCAATAACTCAGGAAAAGGGACAAAGTGAAAATTTGGAAGATCAATAGTCCTTGACGATCAGAAATATAAGATTTTGCTTCATACCACACTTCATTTGATCTCTCAGAGATGCTTCAAGTGCTAGATTGATTGAAAATTAGTGACTCTAGCACAGATAAATTACCTTTTTCCCCATCTTTGTGGAAAGCAGTGAAAGGTGGTTGTGATTTTTGTGGAGAACAATGATGTATTCCATCAATTATTTTCTGTTTGCTCGCATAATGATTCCAACATTAAGAATATGGTCTAAAATCCTTTTATTTCATAAATCACATATAAAATGATCCAACAAATTTGTTTCATAACTGATCTTTTAGATAAACTAACAAAATTATTGGTATATATGGCAAATAAAAGAGCTCCATTAAACAAAGAAGCACTTGAGTCCTGAATTATTTTAGCTTTATGACATGATTTTAGTTTGATTATTAGCTAACTTGGACGACAAGCAGATGATAGAAAAGGAAAATCCTCACTGTCATCAGTTTTCATCTGGCAGAGAATGGGAATAATTGGAACTTTTTCAGTTTGGAGTGGCAGCCATTAGTGTTGTTCCTGAGCTATTCATAATATATTTCACTAATCTACATGAGGGAAACCAAATATTCCTGAATCAGGGATGGTACAGTGATTGGACAATTAAAATTGCTGCCTCATATATCTAGAGTGGACCTCCTCCTTGAATGCTGACATATTTCCCAGAGGTTGTGCAGATATTTGTCTGGGTGCTCCAGTTTCTCTCCTCCATCATGTGCTGGAAAGTTAAATAGCTTCCTATACATCTCCTTGACACCATTTGAGATTCTGCCAACAACAGATGAGTCATCAGCAAATTTATAGATGGTGCTTGAGCTGTGACAATCTAGGTAGTTGATGGTGTAGAGAGTAGAACATTGGTCTAGGCAGGTACCCTTAAGGTTGCTAGTGTTCATTGTCAGTGAGAAGGAGGTGTTATAGGTGTTATTTCCAATCCGCACTGACTGTAGTCTCTCAATGAGAAAGTCAAGGCGTCATGGTCCAGTCCGTGAAGTCCGCATTCCTGTTCATGGTCCGGCCCATCGATCCGTATTCCAGATTTTCTGGTTTTCCCTTGTCCTGTTGTGTGCCTTAATTGAGGCATATGATTCTCATTTTGGACTGGCTACATAAACAGCTCCTAGGTTCAGCTTCAGTTGCTGGACTCTTCCCTCCACTTCCTTCTGAAGCCTCGCCTGCTACCTTCACCTGAAGCCTCACCTGCTACCTCCACCTAAGCCTCGCCTGCTACCTTCGCCTGAAGCCTCACCTGCTACCTCCACCTAAGCCTCGCCTGCTACTTTCGCCTGTGTCCTCACCTGTAATGCCATCAGGTTCAACCACCAGGGCAAGACCTGAACCCTGCTGTGTCTAGATAAGGAACTGTCTTTCGTTGTTTGGAACTGTCTCTTTGTGTCCTTGCCTTCGCAAGGTAGGTCCGGCCGTTTGCCGCTACCTTGAGTTACGAACTGTCTCTGTGTCCACACCTTTGCTAAGTAGGTCCAGCCTGTTTGCCGCTACCTTAAGTTGCGAACTGTCTCTGTGTCCATGCCTTCACGAGGTAGGTCCGGCCGCTTGCCACTACTTTGTGTTGGAAACGGTCACTTTGAGCCCACGCCTCTGCTGGGTAGGTCCGGCTGTTTGTCACTACCTTGAGTGGAGATCTGTCTCTCAGTGTTCTGGGTATGAGTCCCGGCCCTACGTCCTGCTCTCTAGGAGGTCTCTTGACTCTGTGTTCCATGTTCCTGTCTCAAGACCCAAGGGTCTGTGTTCTGTGTTCCTGTCTCCCAAGATTACCAAGGCTCTAGGCTCTGCGTTCCTGTTCTCCCTCCACCAAGACTCTGCGTTCGGGTTCTTGTCCTGTCCATGTGCCTTGCCCAGCCCAGGAGTACCTCGCCCAGCCCGGTGCTGGGGTTCCCTTGTCCTGACCAGGAGTCTCACGACAAGTCCTGTAGCCACGTCTTGTCCTAACCTAGATCCGGAGTCCGAGCCCGAGTCGAGACCTAGGTTCTGGGTCCCTGTCCAGTCTCTGGCTCAGAGTCCTTGTCCAGGTTCCAAGTTCCTAGTTCCTCGTCCAGGTCCCACTTTCCTAGTCTAGTCCTAGCCCAGGCCCTGTATCCTAGCCTCCTCCAGGGCTTTTGTTTTGTCCAGCACCGTTTCTGCCCCTCTTCCCTTGCTTTCTTGATAAACTTAGTCCTGTTCCTTGTGCTTCAGTGTCTGTGTCTTGCACTTGGGTCCGCTCCCAGCACCCTCGTTATGACACAAGGATCCACTTCTAGAAGGAGATACAGAGGCCAGTGTTTTGTTATTAATGTTTTTCATTAATCAAATCACTGATACATTCCTTCCTGCTCTAAAACTACCCGGAAACTCAGCTATCTGAAACTCACTTCCTGCACCACCTTTCCAGACATATGTTCTCTGGCTTGCCTTCCTGCTTATAACGACCCCGAAAGCAGCCTAAAGATCATCATCTTTGACATCCAGTTCTTAAACCTTCATCAAGAACTCAAAGGTTAACAAGTCTTTTCTTACTTATTTTCAGTTTCAGTATTGACTGTGACTCTGTTTATCTCTCCTGCACTTCATCTTTCCTCCTCAAGCTTTCATTGTTAGAAACCAAGTGCAAGTAAATGGGATTAGAATACATAGTACTTGATGGCAAGCTAAAGACTTGTTTGTGTGCTGTTTCATTCTATGAAACAAATTGACATCTTTCTCTCTCCATTGTATTTATGTCTGGACAGTAGCTCATCAAAATTATCATGTACCAGGAATGTTCTTATTTTTATCTGCACGTTCAAAGCAAAACAGCTGATCCAAGGTTCCTGTCATACCCACAACCTTCTGTTTCACTGATGGTCTATTTTTAAAATTTTCTTTTAAATTCAGACAGAGAAAACAAACTATTGTTGATTTTGTTATTAAAGACAGATTTTACCACTTTGGATTTGAAATGGCATATGGACCTTAGCTCTCCACACGTGACACAGAAATAAAAATCTCTCCATGCAGATCACATAGCAGACATTTCATTTAACTTTCATTATAATTTTATTTATTAATAACAATACCCAACACCCTGCTATAATTAGGAAAAATAAAATAATGAAAAAAAGGAAAACAACTATTCACTCAAGTTGATAGTCACACTATCAAAATCATTGGAAACAGGATCTTCTCTTTTTAGATCGGGATGAGGGGAGGTTGAAAAAGAATGCATTAGCATTGTTATTCTATCCCTGTGAATCATACGTTCTTCATTGTAACAGGCAGGGAATCATCAGATCCTTCTTAATCAGTTAATAATGACAACGGCACCTCTTCCAGACAGGTAGCTTTCAGTCCCTCGTTTTCTTTGGCTCTACAATTTAACATTGAGGTCTCTCAGGAACGAAATGCTCAATCATTAGCACTATCACTATCTGCCACATGGTTGGCATCTTTTGCCTCAGAGAAGCTTGCACAGCAACAGATGGAGCTGGTTGGTTTGCTTTTGATGGATTCAATATTACATCATGCATTTTGCAATGAATAGCAGAGCAACCATGTCCACAAAATCTTGGATGCAGATCACATCTTATCCACTTATCACTATGATATAATATAACTTGCAAAGTTCAATATGGAAAATACATTTCTCATGATATAAAGTCAGGGGAAATTTTATTTTATTTCCTTTTGGAGCTAATAAATATGCATTTATGCTGATATGCAACCATACATCACCTTCAGCCACATTTTCTAATGAATCTTCCAAGGTCTGTCATCAATTCTGCTCTGAGACCAGAGTATTACCTTTGCTTTCTGTCCAGACTGTAGTGCTGTGATTAAGCTCTTGTCATCACCACCTTCATTCAAATTGGCTTTCATTAAAAGGTTGAAATTGGCCATGTCTTTGTTCAGCTAATAACGGTCTATATTGCCTGGCATACTTCATGTATAAGTATCATGAGAAAATAAAGCCTTACAATATAGTTCCATCTGCATGATTGACTATATCCTGTAAGCTGATCCTTCAGACTAAGCATGGTGACCACATCAACACATTGAGGTGGTGAATCATCAGCCTCCTTTGGGAATAATTTTAGCAATTTTTAAAAAAAAATCTTTAACATTAATAACTACCATGCATGCAACTAGATCACTGAAATGTAACCACATGTCCCTTTCTACTAAACGTCAATTCTACACTGGAAACCATCAGCATTAATAAAATTAAACTTATGGACCGGCTTTGCCCTAAGTGGCAACCAAGTAGTGAATCTGTATTATAAACTTGTTTGGACCTCTCTACTGCCTGTATTGCTGCATATTTCCTGCACTCTTGTATTTCAGATTTACAATAGCTTTTGTGTTTCATGTCCCACTATTCTAGCATTGTTTCTTCTTTCTTCCTCCTCTATTCATATTCACCTCCTGCTTTCACTTCCTTCAGACATACCACTTCTAGTCTCCATCCTCCTCAGAAAGCATCACCACTATTTGCATCACTCCATCTACATCCATTCATACATATTCTTTTTTTTCAAAGGTTTCAAAGGTACATATGATGTCAAAGAAATGCATACAATATTCATCGTGAAACGCTTTTTCTTCATAATCATCCGTGAAAACAGAGGAGTGCCCCAAGAATGAGTGACAGTTAAATGTTAGAACCCCAAAGTCCCTCCCCCACCTCCCCTCCCTCCCGCACCTAAGTGGCAGCAAGCAACGATCCCCTATTCCCCACCGGCAGAAAAAAAGTATTGGCACCCGTCACCGAGCACTCAAGCATGCAACAAAACCAACAACAAAGACACAGACTTGTAGTACCCAAAGGCTATGCAATCACCCTTTCCCAACTTCTCACCTCGAGGATCTTGAGAAAATAAAGCCTTGCAATATAGTTCCATCTGTGTGATTGACTATATCCTATAAGCTGGTTCTTTAGACTAAGCAGGTTGACCACATCAACACATTAAGATGGTGAATCATCAGCCTCACGTGAATAGTTTCATCAATATTTTTAAAAATCTCTAACATTAATGGCTACTATGATTAAAAAACAAGTGCCTGTTAAATACACCTTTCCCAACTCCTGTGAAATTTGGAATTTGCTTATTTTCTAATTTCTGATGAAAGATGTGTGTTTACCTCCACAGAAGCTGCCTGACCTTCTGTGTATTTCCAAAATTTCTTAATAATTGTAAGGGCAAGATTGTGTCTTCTGTATTTGCACCTTGCCATATACTGGTTCGTCTCAAAGTCATTTTGCTAAGTATAATTGTCACTCTGTTTACTTGAGCACCAAAAGTGAAATTAAAAATGCAACAAGACTTAATCTCCAAAATTCAGAAGCAAACCAATTGAGAAGTTTTTATCTCAACTTAGGAAGTTGTGTCTCTGCTTTACACTCCTCTACTTGTAAACTGTCATAAACTCTGCATATTAATATTCCCTTACAACAAAGGAAGCCATTTAGCCCATCGCGTTTTTGCTAATTCACAGAGCAAATCCACCCATAATTTCCCCATAATCTGTTCTCCCTTATTCTTATCAATTCTCGCATATTCTACCACTCATTCACAGACACTCATGAAAATTTAAGGTGACCAGTTAACCTCCTGGCCTGTATTTCATTGGGATGTGAGAGGAGATCATCTGGAAGGAAACCAGGGCAGGGCAATTCAGGGGGAACATGAAAACTCCACACAGATGGCAGTAGGTCAGCATTAAACACAAGCTGCTAGAGAGAGCTGCAAGTCAACACCTCACTTAACTGTGACACACTGCTAAAGTATGTGCTCACATCTTGTCCTGCTCACTTAGCCAGTGCCAAGTAAACTACAAATTGGAATACACTCTGTACCTTACTCCTGTCCCTTTAAAATCAATGCTTAACTATATAGTTCTGATCCAGCAGTATTGAGATGAAAAAGCAGAGGAAGTGAAGAGTTCTCATCAAAACTATTTTAATTGTTCACTCTTGGCTTTTTGCAACCTGCAAAATCGCATCTCACTATGGCAACTCCAATGGTCAAACCTTCCCTGATTTTGTTTATGTTCCTCACAAACCCCTTAGGGTGAAAAAAGGATATTAAGTTCTCCCAAAACTTCCATAGGTCTTTTGCATTGTGAAGACTCATTCTTGTAAGCATACAGTTTATAAACAATGTGCCATGTCAATGAAGCCTACTCATCAACTAATTTACCAGGTAGCACAAAGTAACGTTAAACCATGACTGAAACGGTTAAATAAATAGCATACCTGTGGATGGTGAAACTGTGACATTCACTGTCACATGTGGCCGTGGAGGCCAAGTCATTGGGTATATTTAAAGCCGTGGTTGATAGATTCTTGATTAGTAAGTACATCAAAGGTTACAGGAGAAGACAGGAGAATGCATTTGAGAGGGATAAAAATCAGCCATGACGGAATGGCGGAGCAGACTCAATGGACGGAAAGGCTAATTTTGCACCTAAGTCATGTGATCTTACGGACAAGGTGTCACTTAACCCCATGGCTATCTTTCATTATGTCACATTCACACAGAGAGTGGAATTTTTTTTCATTATTGTCAGAGGCAATCAAAATTACATTCAAAACTCTCTTTTTCAAATATTTGAAATAATAGGATGAAACTATGCTGTAGAACAATTCTTTTGCTGTATTTCATTAAGATATCATCCCATCCAATTGGTTTCTTGCACATATAACTCAATTTGTCAATGCTGTTCCATGTAAAGCAAGAATCATTTGAGATTATTGCACAAGCTTTATAGTATATCTCTACTTTGGAAATAATTTTATTAAGATTATGATATTCATTTGTGTAAACCTGTTTAACTTGTACAAATTTTTTAGTTTGTTTCTTTTTACACCCAATTTATGAAGCAAAGGTTCAACAGGTACAGCTTCTAACTTACCAGTGGCAATTCCTGATTGAAAATGTTTGAGCAAATGTAACCAAAAAGTTTCACAAGACCACAAGAAACTGCAGCTCAGCACATCACAACACCATTGTGTCTACACTTCTAGCTACCTTGGTAATGCAATCTATATAATCAAAGATTCAACCCACCCATGACTTTGAGTAACAAAACACAAAGACAGGTCCTTTGGCCCAACAGATTACATACCTACCAGAATAATCTCTCTTTTTTATCCTAATTGCCTGCATTTGGCCCATAACACTCCATGCACCTACCCTCCATAAACGTATAAAATGTCTCTTAAATACTGTAGATTCTGGTTAACTGAGACACATCAGGACCAGTAAAATTTGGCACAAAAAGTGGCTGCCCCAATTAGCTGAAGTTTCATGGACATACTGTAGTTCAAAAATTATAAAAAAGACAAACTACCATTTAACTGAGTAACATATTAAGTTAAATGAAATACAGAACAAATTAGAACACTGCCAATACTACTGCAGTACAGGAATTCATTCAATGTACACTGCTGAATTCTTTTGATTGACTGTAAATGAACAAAATCAGCACAGAGAGCTGATGGCTTCATGCAATATTTCCAAACAAAGCAGCCAGCAAATCGTCATTTTCATTATATCATTCAAGATGTTTGACAATACCTTCAAATTCTTTGTAGGTCCTAACTTGATGAAGTAGTGAAATTGTTTTATTTTTATTCCTGGCCATTTCTGGCATCTACAAGCCTGAATGTTTGAAACTGCAGTGAACAAAACAGTTCTGAATTGTCTTACTGATTATTTCTCCCCAACTATCTGTGACAAAATCATTCTATTTTGAACACAAACACACACAACTAACCCTATTTAAAAACTGCTGGCTCTAAACGCAGTGTAGTATTTAATAGCCACACAAATACACGTGACTTACACTGGTTAGAAATTGTTCTGAAAGAAACATCTGTCCCAATTAAGCAGCATATTGTCCCAAATAAACAAAAGGAACCCTGGCGATTTCCTCGATTAGGTTTTCTTCCTTAACAGGTTATTCTGATTAACCAATGGCCCAATTGATCAGAATCCACTGTATTACAATTATACCCACCTTGTCCACTCTCCTCTAGTACCTCATTCAAGGTACTAACTACACTCTGGTCTCTTTTAAATCTCTCCACTCTTACCTTGTATCTGTGCCCTCTTACTTTAGACTCCCTAATCCTCGGGGATTATCCATATTCCTCATAATTTTATAAACTTTTTTGTGGTCCCCCTCCTTCTCTTGCATTCTAGGTACTATATACCCAGCACCGCCAAAATTTCCCTCACAGTCAGCATCCTCGTAAATCTCTTTTGCACCCGCTCCAGCTTGACAATGTATGCTTTATAATAGGGTAACTAAAACTGTACATAGTACTTCAAGTGTCACCAACTTCAAGTACTTCAAGTATTGACCATTAGTCAATCCTCATCAACAAATTATATAACTGCAAGATAATGTCCCTACTCCTAAACTTGATGCCCTTACTGATGAAGGCCAGTATGCTAAATGCCTTCTTCATCACCCTGTCTATTTGCAACCTGCACTTGTACTTACAGGTCACTGATCAACAATACTAAGTAGTGCCATGACATTCATTGTATAAGTCCTAACCTGGTCTGACTATCCAAAATGCTTCATCTCACAGTGATCTAAATTAAAATCTGCTTAGCATTTCTCAGCCCATTTCCTCATTTCCTTAACTGATCACAATCTCTTTGCAATTCATTACAATTTGACACTTTATCAACAAAGCCCTGTTAATTTAGTATCATCAGCAAACTCTCTAATCATACGATATGCATTTTGATCCAAATGATTTATATAAATAAAGAATCAGTGCTTCCAAAACTCACCCCCAGGTCACCCCACTGTTGCTTGTCCAGTCAGAGAATTGACCTTCAACCATCACTCGCTACTTCCGATTATCGAGATAATTTTGAATCAACTTCACTATCTCTCCTTGACTCCCAAATGATCTGAAATCCCAGATTTGCCTGCCACATGGAACCTTGTCCATATCTAGTTCATATCAACAATATCCTCTCCCCTAACTTCATCTATCCTGTTAATTAGTTCTTTGAAAAGGACTCATCAGACGTGACTTTCCATGGTATTTCTGATCCGGCCTTGACTAACAAAGTGGTGATAGATCTTGTCCCTCAGAAATCCCTCCAGTAAAATCCCTACAACTGAAGTCAGGCTCAGTGGCCTATAGTTTCCTATTCTGTCCCTACTATTCTTCTTGAGCAATGGAACATAAGGCACACCCCATTCTTCTGGAACGTTGACAATGGCTAACAATGGAGCAAATCTCTCTACATGGAACTCCACGACTTATGCCCTGTTACCCATTGGATTTGGGGTGCATTTGATCAAGTCCTGGGAGTTTGCCTACCTAAATGCCTTTCAAGACATTACCTACTTCCTCATCATATAATAGTCCATGGCCCCCTCTACTGCTGTGATGATGCCACACTCAGGTTGGAAGAGAAACACCTTATATTCATCTGGGTAGCTTCCAACCTGATGGTGTAAACATCAAATTCTCGAACTTCTCATAATTTCCCATCCTTCACCATTCCTCATTCCCAATTTCCATGTCCCTCTCTCACCTTATCTCCTTACCTGTCCATCATCTCGCTCTGGTGCTCTTTTCCCTTCCCTTTCTTTCATGGCCTTCTGTCCTCTTCTATCCAATTCTCCCTTCTCCAGCCCTTTATATCTTGCACCAGTCGACTTCCCATCTTTTTACTTCACCCCTCTCCACTTCCCAGATCCACCTATCACCTACTACCTGGTACACTTTCCTCCTCTCCCCCCTGCCCCCCCCACATCTTCTTACCCTGACTTCTCAACTTATTTTTCCAGTCCCGAGGAAGGGTCTTGGCCCAAAATGTCAATTATTTACTCTTTTCCATGTATTCTGCCTGGCCTGCTGAGTCCCTCCAGCATGTTGTGAATATTGTTTAAAGTTCTCTTGCTTGTTTTTAAAGCTGTCAGTGGTCTAAGGCTGGAGTACATCACAGAATTGCTTTTGTTTTATAATCCTGCTCAGGCTCTTAGGTCTTCTACCACCATTCTCTTAAATTAAAAAAAACTCCCTCCAAAGATAATTGGCAGGTCAGATTTTTTGAACTACACTCCTAAACTGTATAATTCAATACCTAAAACTATAAAGGATGCAGATTCAGTTGACTCTTATAAATGCCAGCTGTAAACCTATTTATTTAACCTTGCTTTTAACGAACATCTTGTTTTCTTTATTTTCATGTTTACACTTTATCCCTTTGTAAAGCACTTTAAACTACCTTGTAGGTCATTTGTATGAAAAATGCTCTATAAATAAGTTATATTACTGCTATAATACCTCTCTCATTTTAAATTGCCTCCAGTTTTTCTTCATCCTCTCAGACCTCTCACTTCATCAGCAATGCAGAGAGATATATTTATTGCCCATGTCTTTCACTGCTCTAATGTTTCTACCTCTAGCTTGAATCAACGATACTTCATTCTAAACATGTTTATTCCATTTTCCTGATCATATTAATATATTTGTTTAACTTTTATCGTGTGGATTTTGAAGAAGTGTCCACAGCCAATGCTATGAAGTGTTCCTTCCACAGACTAGATTAGCATGTTTCTGGTTATATTGAAAAATACTATTTTTTTTTCTTTTTTGAGCCCTCTGTCTCATTTAAACATTTTCAAGGGAAAATACTTTTTTTAAAAATTACATAGTACCACGTTTATATACAACATGCAATGAATTGTTTTTAAGGATAACTCCAAGAACCAATACAATAAGGTTTCTTCCGTGTGTTGGCGTACTCCTCTGGATCCTGTACTGTACATGCATACCTTTGCCACGTCCACAGTGAAAACATGGTGAAGTTAAACAGTGTATGATGGTTGCTCAATGTCACTTGAATGAACTTCCAGAGAACTGCAACAGGCTCAACGGTAGAGGCGGAGTTAACCGAGAAATATTGCTTGCTGCATTGTTGGTTTCCTTGCATGGTTGCAACTAAGAAGTCCAAAGGCTACTCCAATGTCATTGCTTCTGATTCTCCCCAAACTCAAATTCCATTAATATCATAAATCTATTTGCTTGGCCCCTGATTTTGAAAGTCTGAAAGCATTGCTCTGAAGGCCCTCTGGCTTGGCTGCTCCTACCTTTTGTCCCCACTCCTTTAGTCTTTGCCTGTCAGCTGTCCCCTCACCGAAGCCCTTTTCTCTAAGTACTGGCCATTGTGTTTAACAGAATATTGTAACTACACACCAGTGTCATGGAAAAACCTTTTCTTTCATGGAACCATCATGGAGTGGCATGGAACACTCTTTTCCTGTACTTCCAACACACACATGCACAGAATACCACTTCAACTTATTTTCTTTTCCCCCATATGAATATTTCTAGGTCAGCATCTTTGGTACATTGGTCTAGTAACAGCTGATAAAAATAGCGGCCAATTTGCGCAACAGCTGGAGATAAAAACACTAACAGTTTGCTCTTAAATGATGCTTTTAATAGAGCAAGGCATTCAAGTTGACACCAAGCTACATAAAGAAATCAGGTCAAATGAACAAATGCCTAGCTCTTAAATCCCACATCAACTGCTTTTGAAACTAAGATTCAAAATGTTATGCTTCCCTTATAAAATAAACCATTAGTATTCTCGGTGTTTATAGAACTGGTGCAAAATAATGATTTTAGGAAAATAATGTCAACTTAGATATCTGGAATAAAAACAGAAAATGAATAAAATACTTAGTACGTCACGCAGCAAACGTACAGAGAAGAAATGCGTGAGCGCTACCTAATTTGCTTTCTCTTCCCCCCCCACCCCTTAAGATTTTTAATTGTTTCTTTCTGTTGGTGTCACTACAAAACACATTTTTCTTTTTCCATGTAATCAAAGTTGCTAGATAAAAGGATTCAGGAAATCATTCAGTCATTGCCAAGTTTCAAACTAATTTGTGACGTTAAGACCCCAAAGTTCTGACTGCTGGAGAGGATATAATTTCTGAGCTAGTCTTCCATTTCTGAAGGCAGTTGTAAGACAGTGACATTTTTTCTATCCTCAGTAGCTGGTGAATTTATACCTTCCTCCAGCATCGATTTGTATGAAAAATAGAATTATTCAGAATTTCCTTCTAAGGTTAATATCCTTCCTGGATGTATATCATTGAATTGTGCTGGCTTTTATATCACCCGTAGCTTCTGCTACAGTGTCACATGCTCAAAGGCTGCTTGCTTCTACTGCTGTGCCTGGTAGGTTGGTAGAAGCAGATTGAACCAGTAGGAAATAGGTATTTCACAAGACATTTAAAACTAAAAAAAAAATTCAAAGATTCACTAATTAACAAAGTATACAACTCTGAGACTCTTCTTCTCCAGATAGCCACAAAACCAAGAAAAAAAAGGAACGGCAATGCAATCATCAACCCCAGACTCTTCTCCCCCACATGAAAATGCAACAATAACATCAGTCCCCTAATACCCCTCTCCCTGCACAAAGAAACTAACGAAAAAAATGCAGCAAGATGATTGACCCCCATACACCCTCCCCCACACTAAACACCCCGGGAACATTGACCCTCAAATACCCCTACGGCACAAAAAATTAGAAAGAATGAGTGAAAACACAAAATATAAAAAAACTATAAGACTGAACAAAGTCCATTAACCATAGTCCAAATCCATATCCAAAAACATGGAAAATCTCAGTAACATCTTCCAGGCACAGTGGCAGGACACATAGGCTCCCTTGAAGATCAAGGAATAAGACATCCTGGATTGTTTCTGCAGAGGGTTAGTATGCGCTGGATAGAGTTGTTGAGCTCTAAGTGTGTTATATTGATTCAGTAGTTCTGTGCTTAAAACGTTGAGCAATGATGGAGCCAGTCCAACAGCTTTGCCCTTCTCAGAGTGTGAAGCTCCAAAATCAAATCTCATGATCTATTATATAAAGTTTAAAAAGTTTTAAGAAGCATGAGTGTTGTGCATTTAATATTTCAATAATATTTGAGTAATCTTGTATGATTGAGCATTCCTGTTCATTTAAACAATTCATTACGGGTTACATGTAAAAATACATGAATTGCATACATAATGAATCTACCCTGTGATACGCGTATGCCTCGCTTGAACTAAACCCAAAGTTTGACTCACATTTCAGACTCCTGTGTCTTTCTCTGAATTGTTAATATTTTGAAGTTACAAATATAACAGTGAACCTTACATTCTGAAATGTCTTTTGCCTTCATACCATATCATTGTGTCAGGTGAGGAATGCAGTATTCAAGACAACAGATAGGAGGAGCAGGAGCATGAAGGAGAGGAGGAACAGGTAGGTGGAGATAACATTGATGGTCTCTTCCTACCATGTTTTCCATGAGCTCTGCTCTGTCCATTTCCAATAAACACTCCCCATTTCATTGCACCTCAGCAATTCCTTGCTTCACTGCCAAAGCATACAACAGGATATAGATCAATGGAGAAATGGAAGATGAGGTTTAATCAGGGAAGTATGAGGTGTAGTATTCTGGGAGATCACATGTAAAGGGACAGAGGAAACTTGGGGTCAAGTCCATAGCACCCCAATAGTGTCTGTGAGAGTTTATATATTTATTTATTGATTGATTGAGATGCAGCACAGAACAGGCCCTTCCAGCCCTTCAAGCCACACTGCCCAGCAATCTTCTTACTTAATCCTAGCCTAATCATGGAATAATTTACGATAACCTACCAACCAGTACATCTTTGGACTGTCGGAGGCTGGAGGAACACATACGGTCATGGGGAGAATGTACAAACTCCTTACCGGCAGTGGTGGGATTTGAACCTGGGACATCTGTACTGTAAAGCATTGTGCTAACCACTATGCTACTGTACCGGCCCCAAGCTGATAGGGTAGTAAAGAAGGCATGTGGCATGCTTGCCCTTATCAGCCGAGGCACTCAGTTCAACAGTCAGGAAGTTATCAGACTCTAGTTATGCTACATCGGGAACATTGCAAGTTTTGGCGAGGGTGCTGAAGAGGATTACCAGGATGCAGCCTACATTACATGGCATTTGCTAAAGGGAGACGTTGTACCAACTTAGGTTTTTTTTTCCCTGGAGTTGCAGAGGCAGAGAGGATACCAGAAAGAAGTTCCTATAAGAGTATGAGCTGACATCTTTTTTCTCTTTGGTTTAAAATGTCTAATCCTAAAGGAGCAAAATTATTTTTTTTTGTACTAAGTGGAGTGTATCTGGAATACTTTGCCAGGGGTGGTAGTTGGTGCAAATGTAATGGAGACATCTAGAAGGCTCTTAGACACATGAATGTGAAGAGAACAAAGGGACATGGTCACTCAGTGGACAGAAGGGATTAGTTTAGTGAGGTATTTTATTACTTTTTTTTACTTATTTAATTTATTTTGCTCCAAATTATAGGCTGAAGGGCCTGTTCCTCCTCGGTACTTTTTAATGACAGATGGAAAGGTGGCCTTGGGGAGCTTGGGCCGAGAAAGCCCTGTTGTAGATTAGTATATCATTATGGTTTGACTGGTAGTTATCTGGGCTGCCTGCGGGGTTGGCTTTGAGGAATATTAGAGTGAGGATGACGGCAGCCTTTATTCAATGTGTGCTTCAGAAGCATGGCTTCACCCAGGAGGTGTCTTAATAATCATGGTAACCCATCAGAGGACAGAGGTACCTTAATTATCGTGGTAACCCATTGGAGGACAGTGTTGGTCTGCTGTCAGAACCTGCTAGTTGCTTTATGCATGCTAACACATAACTGCTGTGGTTACGGGTCAGATTTCAGTCTACGCTTCCGTGGCAACGCCATGCTATTGTATGGTTTCTGTTTTCACTGGATACCAGATTTCAGCCATTAGACCGAACATCAGACACTGCATCAGCATGTGTGCAAACTAAATTGTCAACGTTTCCACACTAGAAAAGGTGCACACCAAACTCTGCTCAAATCCTTGTGTGATATTCTCATTTGAGTTGAGAGTGGGAGGCAGACGTAAGCATCAAATACGCGGAGGTGTGCCGGGATAAAGAATTGTCAGTGTTGTTAGAGATGGCTAGCAGGTGAATAAATGCTATGTTGTGGATTCAATATCATCTAAGCCTGGTGATGTAATTGGTTTCTATGACATGGGAGAGTGCTTTCACTGACTTTGTTCACTTGTGTGAGGTCACTAACCTTTTAACAGTGCTGCTTTCAAGTACTAAGGCTGAGTTCTGGCAGTGCTCTCTACAGCAAAATGCTTTCACTGATTTCTGAACATGTGCCAAAAGGACTCTGTCCTACACCGAGGATGTAAGACATTCATTCTTCATTCCAATGTCGTCACCAGATCCCTAATGGAATCACCGAGAACATTGGATTCTGCTCCCTCTTAATGTGCCTGTTTCACTCAGAGAACATCTACCAGCTCTCCGTCTGAAAAGCTGTTGGCTAGTGTTAAGCAGTTTATGCTGGCTGGTGCTTGCCATTTACAAATGTTTGCCTCCTGCTGATGCAGCAGTCAATAAGTAAATCACTTAACGCTGGCTGGATACTGAGATCCTTCAAAGTAGCAGAAAGACACCAACCACTTCATCCCTTCAATTAGTGCTGTTGTGGTTCACTGCTTTGAAGGAACATTAGGGAATAGCATGTTTACTTAAAGTGATCTTGTCACCTATTGAAGTGGCTGTGCAGTTTGCTAATTTATTCCAATTGTTTTACTATGCTGTACACTGTTATAGCACAATAGTAATTTGTTTCCCTTCTTCAGATGTTCACCGTGTAAAAGCAGCTTGAAGTGAAAGATGAAAGGGTCAAAGGCAAGTGTCATCATCAAGCCACTTGAGCTGTCAATGACGTTTACTGCCAGAAATCTCAGCATTGCAGAGAGACAAAAAAAAAGAATTGATGGAAAGAAGTGAAATAAAATATTGTTTCCTGACCACTGTCCAGAGACAAACCTAGAGAGAGCATCCATCAGCGGAAGTTGGGTGGACACAAGAAAAATTATGATGTCTACATGTCTTCCAAGTTGAACAACACATTGGCTCAGTTCTCACAATATCTTACCTTGGCCTGAAATATCTTACTAGCTCTTACTAGCTCTTCTTTCAGTTAGTCCTGACGAAGGGTCTTGGCCCGAAACATCAACTGTACCTCTTCCTCAGATGCTGCCTGGCCTGCTGCATTCACCAGCAACTTTTATGTGCGTTGTTTGAAATTCCAGCATCTGCAGATTTCCTCGTGTTTGTGTCCTGAAATATGAATATTGTCTGGGGTCTGGGGTGAGACTTGGGGGATGGCATAACACAGAATCCCACTGGGGTGCAAACAAAAGGAATTCTGCAGATGCTGGAAATTCAAGCAACATACATAAAAGTTGCTGGTGAACGCAGAAGGCCAGGCAGCATCTCCAGGAAGAGGTGCAGTTGACGTTTCAGGCCGAGACCCTTCGTCAGGACTAACTGAAGGAACAGTGAGGAAGAGTCAGTAAGGGACTGTACCTCTTCCTATAGATGCTGCCTGGCCTGCTGCGTTCACCAGCAACTTTTATGTGTATTCCACTGGGGTGTCTGAGTACGGGCTGCCACCCAGTGTCACCCAGCCCAGTAACTATCTCATGCAACCTCAATTTGGAGATGAAGTCTCGATATCATCACACTCATTAATTAATGAAATGGAATAAAGGGATGTTGCAACCATATTGTTTTACTTTAGCGTAGTAGTTAACGTGACACCATTATAGCTTGGGGCATCGGAGTTTGGAGTCCAATGCTGATGTCATCTGTAAGAAGCTTATACATTCTCACCATGACTATGTGGGTTTCCTTTGGCTGCTACAGCTTCCTCCTGCGGTCCAAAGAGGTACCAGTTAGTAGGTTAGTAAGTCAATGTAAATTGTCCTGTGATTAGGCTAATGTTAAATAAGTGGGTTACTGGGCAGCACAGATTGTTGGGCCAGAAGGACGTGTTCCGCATTGCATCTCAAAATAAATTAAATAAACACACTAACCACTATTCTTTTCAATGGTTTAACCATCACCTTTAATATTGGAGATATCATTTTATAGATACCTCAAGGTGTTCTTCCAGAATAAGATCATGATCAGCTCACATTGACTAACCGAAGCACAAGGGATTCTGCAAATGCTGGAAATCCAGAGTAATGCACACAAAATGCTGGAGAAACTCAGCAGGTCAGGCACTACCAATGAAATGAATAAACTGTCGATATTTTGGGTTGAGACCCTTCTTCAGGACTGGAAGGGAAGAGTGAAAATGCCAGATTAAAAAGGGGTGGGGGGGGGTGGGAAGAACTAGATAGAAGGTGATAGGTGAAGCCAGGTGGGTGGGAAAGGTTAAGTGCTGGCGAAGAAGGAATCTGATAACAGAAGATAGTGGACATAGGAGGGGAACCCAGGGGGAGGTGATAGCCAGATGAGGAGAAGAGGTAAGAGTCCAGAGTGGGGAATAGATAAAGAGTGGAGGTGAGGGGAAAAATGATATTATCAATGTAGCACAGGAAGAGTTGGGGCGTATTATCAGGGAAGGCTTGGAACAAGGACTGTTCTCTGTAGCGAACACAAATGTATCTGCAGCCCATGCGGGTGCCCATGGCTGCCCTTTGAGCTTGGAGAAAATAGGAGGAGTCGAAGCAGAAATTGTTGAAGGTGAGGAGCAGTTCTGCTAGACAGAAGAGGGTGAAGGTGGAGGGGAACTGCTTGGGTCTTCTGTTGAGAAAGTAGCAGAGAGCTTTAAGACCTTCTTGATGGGGGATAGGTGTGTACATCGACTGGATATCCATGGTGAAAATAAGACTGTCAGGGCCAGGGAATTGAAAGTTGTTGTGAAGATTGAGAACACGTGAAGCGTCGTGGATGTATGTGGGAAGGGACTGAACAAAGAATGAAGTTGAGGTGTGACCGCTCATGTTCAGTGGAGCAGAAGCAGGCAGAGATATTGGACCTAGCCTGACAGTCAGATTTGTGGATCTTGGTTAGGAGGTGGGGGCGAGCAGTGTGGGGTAAGGGGACCATGAGTTTGGTGGCACTGGATGGGAGCTCTCCAGACGTGATGAAGTTAGTGATGGTGTCAAATACAATTTTCTGATGGTCCAAAGTGGGATCCTTATAAAGGGGTAAGTAAAGATGATATCAGAGAGTTACCACTTGGCCTCAGCAAGGTATCAGTCAGTCCACCACACTATGATAGCACCCTGTTTGTCTGTGGGTTTGATGTTAATGATGGCATTGGTGCAGAAAGAGTGGAGGTTAGTGCGTTCAGAGTGGGTATGGTTTTCAGAGAATGTGGAGGGCATTGACTAGCAGAGATTTATTTTTATATTCGTCTTAAATAAGTATAATCATATTGCTAAATTGGACCAGTATATTAAGGTTACCAAAAGGGTATAACATACTTGATGACATTCTGCTGTTATAAAATAATACCTTTCGGTTTTCTATAATTAAGGATTCCAGATTTAACATGGATATTTAACCTTGTGTTCTTTTTGACATTCATGCTCATCTCTGCAGGTTCACAATACTGCTTTGCAATGTGAAGCTTTATTTTAATGAGACACCTGCAAGACTGGCAGATAAAGTGAAATAAAAAAAACCTGACCTTTTATATCCAACCTTTCCACCATTATATTTACTTTTCCTTGATCACAATGAATCTAAGTAGTCCCAACTATTATTTGCTTGACAACTTTACTAGGTTTAAGTACAAATCATAAATTGTTGGTTATAGAAAATCTCAAGTACACAAAAAATCTAGGGCAACATTAGTCATACATCTGAAAGTGACAAGCAGCATCAGATAAAGAGCAGCCATTTAATACTGGGAGACTTTAATGCCCTGAAAATCATTTTGTGGATTCTATGTGAAGATTACCATTAGACAGTTAAGATATTCTCTGTATCGGTTATATTGGATACTTGTAATACTAAAAAGGGCTTGTAGTGTTACTGATTTGTTCAGGCTAGACAATTGGCACCTTGGATCAGTCATTTCTGAAAAATAATAATAGATAAAGAAAATTTGAACCTCACTTTCCTATGCATTTTTGTAAACCTGGAATGGCTTCAGAAACAAGAGAAAATCTGCAGATGCTAGAACTCCGAGCAGCACACACACAAAATGCTAAAGGAACTCAGCAGGCCAGGCAGCAGCATCTATGGAAAAGAGTATAGTTGATGTTTCGGGCCAAGACCCTTCAGCAGGGCTCAGAATCTTCAGAATCTCTTCTGTTTCCTCACCAAATTTTGAAGCTTCATGTTTCCACATTCCTCATCTTGTAAACATAATACAAGTACCTATCAGCAGCAAATTCTGCCTTTCTGATGGAAGTGATGGAAGCTTCAGCACAGCAATAGCAAGCTAGGCACATTGAGTGGATGCAGAATGTATGCATGCCAGTTGTGGCAAGGATAGAAGTTCAAAAGAAGTTTGATAAAGGGGTAAAATTTTTCAAATCATCTGAAGTAGAAATATCCCCATTAACAAAAGGACGTGAGTAACGCAAGACAGCAAAACACAGCTCACACTCTGTAAGGCTGTGGTTTATTAATCTCCATTAGAGCCAAAGTCGGCAAATGGCAGAGTGGCAAAGTGAACAATCCAGACGATGATATTTGGAATAGTATCATCTGGAAGACCTCATAACAATAACAAGAATGATGGCTTCTTGGAATAACTCACACAAATTCAGCCACTTCCCAATGAATTTGGACTTCTTGTTCTTATATGTTTTTGAATAAATTGAATAATGAATTATAATAAAATACCAGAACTATTTTAACTGAGAAACCAAGATGGAAGAAGAATGAGCTATCATACTCACAGCCTCACAAAGTAACTAAGACACAATGGAATGAGGAGAATGTTAATGGTAGCTGGCAGTGCTTGCACTTGCAAGAAACAGAAAGAAATTAGAACTGGCAAGATTGAGTGAAGTAACATTTGTAGTGTGTTGAGGCTATCGATAATTAGTGACAGTCATTGCCCAATGAGCGAAATATAGGCTATGAAAATTGGGAGCAAGAAATTGGAGGTATCATGGTGAAGAATTTTGCAGTTAAGGAGTTCAAAGTTCAAAGCAAAGGCATTACCAAAGTACATATGTGTCACCAAATACTGTCCTGAGACTCATTTCCTTGCAGGAATTCACAGTAGAATAAAAACATACTATAGCATCAATGAAAATCTACACACAATGTGCAAAGACTAACTGTATGAATAAAAAAGAAAGAAATAATAGGAGCAAAAATAATATTGAGACCATGAGTTGTAGAGTCCTTGAACGTGAGTTCATAAGTTGTGTTCAGTGCAGTAGCCTAATGGTTGAACTGGGTAGTATGGGACCCATGTCTTCTATACCTCCGTCGTGATGGCAGCAGCAGGAAGAGAGTATGGCATGGATTGTGGGTGTCTTTAATGATGGATACTGCTTTCTTGTGTCAGTACATTTTGTAGATGTGCTCAATCATGGGGACAACTTTTCCTGTGATAAACTGGGCAACATACACCACACGTAGGATTTTCTGATCTTGGAATTAGTGTTTCCGTATCAGGCTATGATGCAATCAGTCAGGATACTCTCCACTGTGCATCTATCAATGTCTGTCATCATTTTAGAAGACACACTGAACTTATACAAACTTCTAAGAAAGTAGAGGTGCTTCTGTGTCTTCTTTGAAATGGCACTTATGTGCTGGTCCCAAGACAGATCCTCTGATATGATCACGCCAGAAATTTAAAGTTACTGAGGCTCTCCACCTCCCATCCCCTGATGAAGACTGGTTCATGGACGGATCCTCGATGTTTTCCTCCTGTAGTCAATAATCAGCTCTTTGATTTAGCTGACATTGAGGGAGAAGTTGTTGTTGCTGCAGCACCACTTACGCAGATTTTTAAATCTCCCTCCTGTATTCCAATTCATCACTACCTTTGATTCAGCCAACGACAGTGCTGTCATCAACAAAATTAAATATGGCATTGGAGCTGCACTTCACTTCACAGTCATAAGTATAAAGTGTGCAGAGCAGAGGACTAATCACACAGCCTTGTGGCGCATTTGTGCTGATGGTAATCGTGGAGATGTTTCCAATCTGAACTGAGTGGGGTCTGCCAGTGAGGAAATCAAGGACTGAGTTGCACAAGAAGGGATTGAGGCCTAGGTCTTGAAGTTTATTGACTAGCTTCAAGCAGATGATGTTGCTGAATTCTGAGCTGTAGTCAATGAAGATCATCCTGATGTATACAGCTTCAGCTTCAGGCTTATTATCACCGGCATGTGACGTGAAATTTGTTAACTTAGCAGCAGCAGTTCAATGCAATACATAATCTAGCAGACAGAGAGAAAAAAAATGATAAATAAAACATAATAAATAAACAAGCAAATCAATTAAGTATATTGAATGGATTATTAAAAAATGTGCAAAAACAGAAGTACTGTATATTAAAAAAGTGAAGTAGTGTCCAAAGCTTCAAGGTCCATTTAGGAATCAGATGGAAGAGGGGAAGAAGCTGTTCCTGAATCACTGAGTGTGTGCCTTCAGGCTTCTGTACCTCCTACCTGATGGTAACAGTGAGAAAAGGGCATGCCTTGGGTGCTGGAGGTCTTTAATAATGGACGGTGCTTTTCTGAGACACCGCTCCCTAAAGATGTCCTGGGTAATTTGTAGGCTAGTACCCAAGATGGAGCTGACTAGATTTTCACCCTTCTGCAGCTTCTTTCGGTCCTGTGCAGTAGCCCCACCATACCAGACGTTGATGCAGGCTCTCAAAATGTTCTCCGCGGTACAACTATAAAGTTTTTGAGCGTATTTGTTGACATGCCAAATCGCTTTAAACTCCTAATAAAATATAGCCGCTGTCTTGCCTTCTTTCTGACTGCATCAATATGTTGGGACCAGGTCACTGGCTAGATGTTCCGGAGCTGACTGGAGAACAAAATAAAATGGTTTCTGCTGTTGACTTTTGTGATGGTAGGCAAATTTGAGTGGATCCAAGACACTCCTCAGGCAGGAGTTAACATACTTCATAACCAGTCTCTTAAAGCACTTGATCACAGCGGCTGTAAGTGCGACTAGAGAATAGTCAGGTTACCACCCTTCTCTCGGTTACAGGTATGACTGAAGCCTGCTTGAAGCAGATGGGGACTTCAGACTGTCAAAACCATATATAAACTTGTATACACTTGTGCATGAGTGTTTTTATAAAGTCCATTCATAAAGCGTATTCATTCAGGTTTTAGATGAGTCCTTGAACATGGCCCAGTCTACTGACTTGAAGCAATCTAGTCGCCAGTCCTCTTTCTCCTACAATCATCTCTTTGTGGTCCTTGTGTCTGGGGCCTTGCTCTTTAGTCTCTGCCTGTTTGTAGGTAGGAGGACTTCCCAAAATGTGGTCTAGGGATGGAATAGTAAGCATTCTTGATGGTAGTGTAGCAGTGATCAAGTATGTTGGTACCACTGGCACTGCGGGTGATGTGCTGATAGTAATCGGGCAGTAATTTCTTCAAGCAAACCTGACTGAAGACACAAGCACTGATATGGAAGGGTGCAGGATAGGCTTTTTTTTTTTACAAACAAGAGAGAATCTGCAGATGGTGGGAGTCAAAGTAATACACACAAAATACCAGAGGAACTCAGTAGGCTAGGCGGCATCTATGGAAAAGAGTAAACAGTCGAAATTTTGGGTCGCAGCCTCAGTCCTGATGAAGGGTTTCAGCCTGAAACATCTACTGTTAACTCTATTCCATAGATGCTGCGTGGCCTGCTGAGTTCCTCCAATATTTTGTGTGTATTAGGCTGTTTTTTGTTTGTCTTTGCACTCAATACATTGATTGCTTGCTTAACTGCTGCCTTTGGTGGGATGCAAACTGCAATCAGGATCACAGCAAAGAACTCTACTGTTAAATCGGATAGTCAGCACTTAATTATTAGATGTTTCATGTCTGGAAAGCAAGAGTGCTACAAGACTGCTATGTCTGGGCCCCACAAAGTTTTTATTATGAAGCACTGCTCACCCCCTCTTGCCTTCTCCAAATGTTCTGCAGTTTGATCCATATGATTGTTTGAGAACCCCTCAGGCTGGATTGCAATATCTGCCATGTCCACGATGAGCCATGTCTCAGTAAAACAAAGAATGCAGCAACCCCTTAATTCCTCCAGATACAGCAATCTTGTCCTTAGGTCCTCTGTCCTGTTCTCCAGTGACTGTACCTTGGCCAGGAAGATGCTTGGAAGAGGTAACCACATACCTCAATGTTTTAATCTGTTTTGAAGTCTGCACCGGTGTCCTCTCTTCAAGTTCAAGTTCATTCAGCCATACACAGGAATACAGCCAAATGAAACAACGTTTCTCTGGGGCCATGGTGCAATGCACAGTACACAGCACATATAGCACATACAGTTATGATAGCAGGAAAACAAAGTTACAAAAATATTAAAATAACAGTAATAATATAGCCCAAGTTCCTAAGTATCATAGCCTATAGATTGATGGTGCAAGGATGCTGTCCTGGAGCCACGTTTCTGCAAGAACAAGCCACAGCACTTCCTCATTTCACACGTGTAGTTACAGAAAAATGCAGTCCAGCTTATTTGTCACTTAGTGAACACTGGGGACAGCACTGATGGGAGGAGCCAACTTCCAAACCAGTGTGGAATCCAATGGCACACATCCGGCCCCAGTGTAGCCTTTGCCGGTGACTGGACTGAGGCATGAAGGCCTTGTCCATGCAACAACCAAGGCAAAGCAGCTCCCCAGTTGTTGGTCTCACCAATGAACCATTGAATCAGATTCACAGTTTTTTACGTTACCAATATCCATCATGGTCATATGATCAAAGGATAAAGGTCCAAGCCAATCATTTCCATTGTTTGTTGGATTGCGCACTGCATGGGTGGTTGAAGCAAGCTACACCACAGTGTGTAGCAAGTCCAGTTCCAGCTCCATCACTATCCAGCAACTCACTAGTGAGGTAGATCTGCCATGCTTGATGTCTCCAACAAAGTCTTGCAATTGCATGGAGGACATAAAGGAAGAACAATTGCATCTTTGGTTGGACTCAGAGAGGCGGCTACATCCAAGTGCATCACCATCCTACTGGCAATGGTCGACATTGGTCCGCTTCTTTACATTCCTGAGGGTCAAGTTCACCAAGTCCTTCAGAAGATCATAAAATCATAAGACCATTTAGACCAGGGATTCCCAACCATTTTTATACCATGGACCCCTACCATTCAGCATCCATAGACTACAAGTTGACAACAGCTGGTTAGACAGTTCAATACTACATTTCTTAAAGGGATGTTACAAGCTGCAGATTGCAGTGTTCATAGTTCAGAAGAAGTATATTTATTAGAATATCCAGTAGTTTTGTGAGCAGCCCACAAAACATCATCGTTTTGCCTGTGCATCTTGAATAAGGAGTAGGAAGCAGCAGAGCAGGAGGAGGAAGTTTTGCATTAAAGGAACAAAGTAGACTGTAGTACTTGCAGTACACTAGAGGAAATATAGAATGTTCAACTAGCATCATTCGTGATTGTTATTCTCTTACTGATGTTGTATTTTTTGAAGAGTCAGCAGTTTTTGATAACGTTGACCCTATCAACTTCATCCAAATTCCCTCTAGCCCCATCAATCTAGATGAGATGACAGTTTGCCAGATGCACTCTTATTTATCTTTTCACAGCAAAGGAATCACTGGATTAGCTTTATCTCACATCTATATCTTTGCCTTCTCAATGATCTATCCTTGGTTATATCCTTTATTTAATCCACATACTGCTCTTGATACATGAACACTTTCTGTTGGGTTTATTTTACCTCTAACCCATTTATTTCTGTCATTTAATTATCAGATTCATTGCCTAATGTATAACATTTGATGAGCAGAAATTTCCTTCAATTAAAGATTGAAACCATAGACTTTGGTGCGTGTCTAAGGCTTCACTGCTCAGGCACTTGGCATTCCTCTCCCTGCAGCCTGAAACTGAACTTGACTGGACTATTCACAACCTTGGTGTGGTTAGTAATCTGCAATGAACCTTGAAGCATATATCTTTGACAGTTGTTTCACCTATTGATTGCAGTGCAGAACGTTGCAAAATATGGCAGCCGAAGGTGAAGGACTCAGCTAATGACAGCAGCATTTTATTGGACACGTGCAGAAATCCCTCAAGTGCCCTTGGGGCAAACAATGATAGATTCATCTATGTTACAGTCACAAAATATGCAACCACTGACGTGGTGAAATTAGACAATTTTAGTTTCCACTTATTTGATTATGTGCCAATATGTGCAAGCTTGTTTTGGTTAATCTGTTTGCCACAGTTACTTCCAAAAAAATAAAGCTACCCAGTGGAAGTACACAGAGTATTTACTATGTAGAAAAAAAAATCATGACTATTATTTAGACAGAGACTACAGATGCTAGAAAACTAGGGCAATGAGTACAAAACAATACAAAAACAACTGTTATTTAATTTATTCCTAATTATAATGTGCTTGATAATATATTTGTCATCCATTATACCACTTACACAGAACAGCAATTTCTTTTGATTCAAGTGTTTTAAGTTGACATTACTCTTTGTAGATTGATAGCTTTCTGCCTTTCATTTTGCATGAAGCGTGTATAAAAATAGACAATGATTTCTGATGCTAACAATTTGACGCTTGGTAACTTAGTACATATATCTACAGTCAGGATGTCTGCATGAAACTCTACAGAAATAAAGATTACTAAAGAATTCAGCTTGATCATTCTTACCTTGTACTAACTGGCTTTGTTGTATCGCTTTGCACAATGAGTCCAGTGCAAACTCAAGGTACAGACTGGATCTCAGTTAATTAAATTCGCTTTCATACTTGCATTGCTGTAGAAAAGAAAAGCAGAAACCAGAGGTTTATTTACACAAAACACACAATTTTAATGTTAATTCAGAGAACTGAGAGTTAAAGTTCACCATTCCATTTGAAAATTGAAGCTTGTTGTACAGAGACTTTCTCCGGATATCTATAGATAGATAGTAAATACAGACTTCGCCAGCAAAAGCTACATCCTGAGAATCAATTTTTAAAAACTCAGTCTGGCAAAAAGAAAACAGATTGATGCACACAAATATGTTCCCACAAATTGACAAAATTATGTGTTCTATAAAGGAGTGATTACTTCCTGGTGTGAAAGATAAATGGAACTGCTGTAGTCCATCTTGCCACTCCATTTGTTGATAAGAGTGTGGAAGAGGCCTTCTTTGTCCTGTTCAGGTCACTAAACATTATTGATGCTTCTCTGCAATGTTCTGCTTCTTCAATTTGGGAGGCTGTTTGCACCGTTATCCTTGACCATTGATCATCAAGCTGGAAATCGCAGCCATATGTTTGTGTGCTTCAATCAGCATTTCCACACTCACTTAACTCACTTGTCATTATGTAATGTCCACATGGAAAAGGGGCTCAAAACTTAACCCTTCACAACTCAGAGAAACTTTGTTAGGGATAAGCATATGCACACCATTAAAATGTAAGAAACACATATTTTACACATAATAGAAGTACCTGTGATAAAATAGTGGAATAAGTTTTAAACACAAGAGAATCTGTAGATGCTGGGTATCTAGAGCAATACACACAAAAATATTGGAGGAACCTAGCAGGTGAGGCAGCATCTATGGGGAGGAACAAATAATTAATGTTTTTGGCTGAGATCCTTCATTAGTTCCTCCAGTATTTTGTGTGTATTGCGAGAGATATTTTCTGTATTTACAATGAGATGTAAACTGAATAAATATGCAAACTACGAATTAACGATCATTGAATGTAGATGCAGATATAGAGTAAATACTCGTCTTCTCAACAACAGTCTTTATTACAAATTATTTTGTGCAACATTCCCTTACTTAGCCACCTTCTTCTAAGACAATTCCACAGCTCTGAAGCTGGATATTGAACAGCAGAAGATGCCTGTATGTGTATTCCTTGAAATTTGAGTGGCTGCTGCACCACATATGATATAGATAATGAACAAATCTTTTGATGTATTGAAAGGAAAGTTTGTGTCCTCTTCAGGGTACATTTACAAACACACAATAAATTCATGTGTAACAAATTTAACCTTTACAATGGAAGGAGTTTTGGGTTTGGTAGAAATTGAAAATGTCAGGAAAGCTTCAACCAAGCTGGTTCAAACCATTGACTTCCAGGTTTAATGGAAAGAGGCCAGAAGTGTGGTGGATGTTGACAAGTAACTAAGAGGCTTAATAGTTTACCAAGGTTGGTTGCACCAGATTTGTTCCCTCTTAGAACCCTAGTCTTCTGGAACCCAGCAGGAGATTGAAGGTGAGCTTTGCTACATGGTGAAACAAGTACCTTTCCCGCACTAATTGACAGTCAGGTACAAAACGATTGCTTCCTTGCTCCATAACACCTTTCTGCCTCTCCCCCCACCCCCACCCCCGAAGCAAATATATGCACATACTGTATGTACATCATTCACTCCTTATTCATCCTTCTGTTTTTACTGGAACCCACTACTGCAAAACCTTGAAGATACTCAAGGATTTCCTGGCATCACCCTACCACCCACACCTGCCACACCAATCCTCCACCAAACAATGTAACAATGAAGGGATAAACGCTGATTATCCATAATATGATAGCAAATGAGAGTGGGATGGCTCCACACTTTAAGGCAGGGGTTTCCAACCTGGGGTCCATAGAACCCAATCTTAATGGCACTGGTCCATGGCATAAAAAAAGGTTGAAAAACCCGGCTTTAAAGATTTATCATGTTAAGCTGAAGATACACTTAGCTGAAGATAAAAGTCATTTTATCCAACCTTTTACTTGACATTTTCCTGTACAACCCTTAAGCCATAATGATTGCCACAGACAAGAAGTTTTGGACATGTGAAATAGGCGACTAATATTATTCGAAGGGTTGGTATTGCAAGCTGGATGAAAAGACTGTCAATGAAAGAACAGATGATATAACAATTCATACAATTTTATAAAAATATTGAAGATACAGCTCCAACTGAACTGATGATTAACAATGGGTGGGTGTCAAGAGAGTACAACGGTGTAGTATATTCATGCAGTGTGTAATCAATTAATAATTCTCTAGGAATCAGCACCATCAGGGCAAAATGCAAAGCGAGTGCTTTAGGCCCAGATAATTAATATGTAGAGCATGTAAAAGAGACAGAATCATTGCTCTATTTTAGAAAATCATAATGATGTATTACACACCTGTACTTTAAGGATAGCAACCTGGAGGCAGCATATACCCATGTGCTCAAGAGCTATGAAGCAAAAAGAAGGCCCAGCCAGCATCGTTCTCCCAAAAGCAGATGTGGTATTCTCGATGTGCTGGTGAAAGATGCTCCTTGGTCTGCCGAAACTTGTCTGTCTGCCAGCCTATTGAGATGCCTGTGGAGGAATGCAACTGGCTGCCACATTCCATGCTGAGAGATGGACCAAAGCTCGGTGCAGCATGGCATGGGCTCAATAGGGAAGAGGTCTTCTCCCACTGAAGAGGGAGAGGCCAAATTGGAGGAGGAAGCCCCTCGATTATTAATGTCACACTACACCATCCCAGGGCAGAAGGGGCTCATTAGCCGTGGTTGGCAGTTCATCCAGAAGAAGGAAAACTCCAATCTTAAATGTCCGCTGCCTTGCAGTTATACAGGTGTCCCCCGCTTTTCGAAAGTTCGCTTTCCGAAACCTCACTGTTATGAAAGACCTACACTAGTTCCCTGTTTTCGTTAACAGAAGGTGTTTTCACTGTTACGAAGAAAGGCAGCGTGCGAGAAAAAAACGGCACCCGATAAAAAAACAGCGCCCGATAAAAATCAACGCGCGCCCCGACCAGTCGCTCTCCCCCAGATTCGGAACAGCATTCTAGCCGGCATTGCTTAAACATGTGCCTGTGAGCAGCCGTTAGCAAGATGAGTTCTAAGGTATCGGAAAAGCCTGGAAGAGCTCGAAAGGGTGTTACACTTAGTGTAAAACTAGACATAATTAAGCGTTTCGATTGTGATGAATGAAGTAAGGATAACGTGAGTTTGGCTCGTGGAAGCTGACGAAGATGATGTTGAAGAGGTTTTGGCATCCCATGACCAAGAACTGATCGATGAAGAGCTGATGCAATTGGAAGAGGAAAGGATAACAATCGAAACCGAATTCAGTAGCAAAAATGAAGTCGTCCAGGAACTGAACGTGAAGCAACTGCAAGAGATTTTCACTGCAATGATAAAGTACGACTTTAATTTTGAAAGAGTACGTCAGTTTAGGGCATACAGTATTTGCAAGATGGTCTGAGTGCTTACAAAGAACTGTATAATAGAAAAATGCATGAGGATCAGCAATCAAGCAAGCCTTCCACATCAGCCACAGCAAACGATGAACCTCGAACTTCGACATCGAGGCAGGCAGTCATAGGAGAAGATGACCTGCCTGCCCTAATGGAAACAGACAACGATGAGATGACACATCAGTGTCCCACCACCCCAACCCCCAGGCTGCGGACAGATACCGATTCGCGGAGAATGCAGTAGTAGCCGGGACGCACACAGCACATCTTTAAGAAAAAAGCTGAAATAAACATTCTAATTAATTAGGTGCCGCCTGGCATGTAATTGTCAGCCCAGATCAGGGGCAATTGCCGACTGTGTCGCCTCTGATCTGGGCGGACATTTACGTGCTGGGCGGCACCTAATAAATTAGCTTGTTTATTTCGGCTTTTTTCTTAAAGATGTGCTGTGTGCCTCCCGGCTACCGCTGGACCCCTGCATTCTTCGCGGATCGGTATCGGTCGGCGGCCCGGAGGGTGGGGCCACTGCACCACCCAAACTCCAACGACTCAGTCTAACACACCATCATCAGTGTGCTCTGCGCTGTCTTCCCGATTCCCGTAAGCGATACAACACTGCACATACATTATTTCTACTTTATATAGGCTGTGTATTTTTACATATTATTTGGTATGATTTAGCAGCTTCATAGCTTAAAGGTTACTGGAGAGAGTGCTTCGCCAACAGCGCTTGCGTCATGGGGAAGGCTTCGGGAGAAAACCCTGAGGGAAAATCCTGGGCTGGAGTCTCTAAGGCAATCCTACGTTGAGATCAATCCTGCAATGCTGCTGGTACAAAACTATATCGGTCTCTGCCGTTCCTTTGGGTTCATCAGCTGTGTGGAGAGGGCGAGATTGCTACATGGGCAACAGCTTGCTCTCCATATTGTACTGTCTAGTTTTGCATACCTAGATAAACAGGACGCAATATCCTTGGTCATCTCTGACCGACAGAGGCCCCCACTTCACTATACCATCCCAGAGTGCCGCTAAGTGGCAGCAGTGCTATTGATGTGCACGAATGCAAGAGAACAGTACTGAAAGCATTGACGATGAATGCAAGGAATAAAAAGGCATTGAATGGTCTGTACATGTAAATAATTTATTATTATAAATAAAGATGTGGTATTGGCTGAGGGTCAATGATGGGAAAGGGAGCATGAGGAAAGTCCGAACCGGTTATCTGTGTAGCACCTCATTTTGAACATTCCTTCTCAGAGAGAGAGCGGTAAAATTAACATCTTCTTGGATTTGTCGCTGCCTGCCTTGCTAGTGAGAGAATTACAAAGAGTGCTGAAATGTGTAAGTACATTAAAATGACAGCATAGCATTTCCTTTAAAACAAAACAAACCAACTTACAGGTTGTGAGGCAGTACGAGGAACGGAGGGGCTTAAGAACAATGCATAACATGCCTAACACCACACAAGTTGTGTAGTGCATGATCCAACTTTCCATTCATTTTTAGAAACCTCACTTTTTCCTGGGACTGTAGGATTCTTTACAGCACTGTTGTAGCAATTGACTTGAGTTCTGGTTGGCATTTCATCTTCTGAAATGGAGCTGTGACTTTGAGCTCAGACAAACCAAAGGTCTTCTCATTACTTACTGCTTTCTCAAATCTTTTAAGTATCTCTAACAATAATGAATATTTAAGACCAGATCAAGTAGATTAAGTATTTTAATTATTCAAAATTAAGGAAAGACAGTAAAATTATGTAAAACAAAAGCAAAACAAACTGTTTACCTTTATATTTTTTCCTATTTACCTAAATGTGGCAGTAATATTTAGTCAGAGAGTCATAGAAAAGTCCACCTTTGGTCCCCACCTGGCACTCAGCTCTCACCTGTGGCTCCCCGTAGCTGTTTGCATGCGACAGCGGCCACACCCCGGGCAACGGCTTCGACAAGCCGGCTAAACCAGGTGAGGGTCGCCGATGGGTCTCAAACCCTCGGTGAGATAGGGAGTTGTCTATCCCAGCATGTGAAAACAGACTGCGGCGGATTGAGCGGACGAGACCAATGGAAGGTCCAACGGTCAAGAAGGCGGTCTCTGCAAGCGTCGTGGAACGTGTAGAGCAGGGCAAGACACAGAAGACGTCCTGGTCATCCACTGCGCCTAGTCCCATCTCCAGCCGTCTCGACTCTGTCTTGCCACTGGATCCGGATGGGAATTGGGAAGAGAGAGTGAGGCTGACGCTGCGCAATTCTCTCTTACTTAAATCTAAATCACGCGCTAGTCTCGACACCGTCAATAATGGTGTCGAGGTCCTCATCGACGTACGATGGACGAACAACAACAACAACAACAACATAGAAAAGTACAGCCAGAAACAGGCTATTCAGCCCATCTAGTCTGTGACAAGCCATTTAAAGTGCCTACTTCCATCAACCTGCACCTGCATAACTCTCCATACCCCTCACATCCATGTACTTATCCAAACTTCTCTTAAACATTGAAATTGAGCTCACATGCACCAGCTGTGCTGTTAGCTCGTTCCACACTCTCACAGCCCCCGAGTGAAGAAGTTTCTTCTCATCTTCCCTTTGAACTTTTCATCTTTAACCAAGTCCTTTCTGGTGCAAAGCCGAGGGGTCAGGTAGGTCATTAAACTTCAATCACTGCTCAGCATTGCAGGAGGAAGTTAATCTCCCTTTGATTTCCATGTTTCAATATATCAATACAAAACTCTGAGATGAAATGATCAATGAACAGGTTCGTTAGGGAGCAGCTGACTGTGGTCAAACACAGGACTATTGCAGGACCGGCTGTGGGTAAACTTACAGAGTGCCCATTTTATCCTTCTTTAAGATATCCAATATGGAATATCAAAAATAAGCAATGAG
The DNA here is from genome assembly GCF_963921235.1 of Mobula hypostoma. Taxonomy (NCBI): domain Eukaryota; kingdom Metazoa; phylum Chordata; class Chondrichthyes; order Myliobatiformes; family Myliobatidae; genus Mobula; species Mobula hypostoma. The sequence goes on from NC_086117.1 coordinate 34,917,659, forward strand.
GAAAGCAAGTATGAATAAAATTACAAATGGCCCTCCTACGTGGAAAGCAAAACAGTGTCAACAAAACTGAACAAATGTGTCTACAGAACTGAATAAATCACTGCTATTATTTTTTTATGAAATCACTGCGAATCACTGACCAAACTAGCAGGCCAGCTTTTATAAGCATTTGTTAAGTGGATTCAAAAAACACTAAAGTTATTTCTCAACTTCAGAAAACATATTTGCAAGTGCCAGCCTTGAAAGGTAATCCTTTGTGATAAATTAAATATATCAATGTCAGGATATTTTCCAATTTACAAGACCATTTTTAATTGATGCTATTAGCACTGTTATCATTATTACTGAGTTGGGATAATACAGCTGTTGAACACATCAGTAAAGCATTCAAACTCAATATTGCATACTGGATTTGAAGACTGCATGTTATCCACCCTTCCAGAACTCTACAATTTTGTAAGCATTTTTACAGACGTTGTTTATTACCAAGTCATCAGAGATAAAGGACAAATTAGAATGTGCAAGCTGACTTTTTAAAACAAGGTGTGGAGCTTGAAAGTACAAAGCTTATTTGCCTAGAAATACATCCCTACTATGGATGTGGGCTTAGCACACTGATCTGCTCTCTCTACACCCACGACTGTGTGGCTAGGCACAGCTCAATTGCCATCTATAAATTTGCTGACGGTACAACTATTTTTGGCTGAATTTCAGATGGTGACGGAAGGGTGTACAGGAGTGGGATACGTCAGCTAGTTGAGTACTGTCGCAGCAACAGCCTTGCACTCAATGTCAGTAAGACCACAGAAATGAAATTGGACGTCAGAAACTGTAAGAAGAGAGAACACACACCAGTCCTCATAGAGGGATCAGAAGCGGAAAGAGTGAGCAATCAGAAGTTCTCAGGTGTCAATATCTCTGAGGATCTAACCTGGACCCAACGTATTGATGTACCATGGAGAACATTCTAACTGGCTGCATCACCATCTCGTATGGGGTGAGAGGGCTACTTCACAGGATTGAAATAAGCTGCAGAGAGTTGTAAACTTAGTCTGCTCCATCATTGGCACTAGCCTCTGTAATATCCGGGGCATCTTCAAGGAACAATGCTTCAAAAAGGTGGCATACATCATTAAGGACCCCCATCACCCAAGTCATATCTTGTTCTCGTTGCTAACATCAGAAAGGAGCTACAGAAGCCCAAGGGCACACACTCAACGATCGAGGAAAAGCTTTTTTCTCTCTGTCATCCAATTTCTAAATGGATATTGAAGCCATGAACACTACCTCACTACTTTTTTAAATTTCTATTTTTACACTACTTAATTAATTTAACTATTTAAAAATATAGACATATATTTACTGCAGTTGTACTGCTGCTACAAAAACAACATCTACTGATAATATTAAACCTGATTCTGATTCTAGTCAGTAATCCAAAACATAATTTATAGTCATGCCAGTGCTCAATACTGATCTTCCATCATCCTCAGGACTTTTCCTCGTGTGCTCACAAGTCTTCTCTCATTCAATTTACTTTATCGCACTCTACCCATCTGCATGTAATTTACGACATCCACACAGGTCACTTTTCCTTTGAATGTTTCAGTCCTAGAGCGAGGAATGATGGAAACCATCCACTCGTACATCTGAGCTAAGCAATGAACAATCTGCTGGAGGGACTGAGTGGGTCAAGCAGTATCTATGGAAGCAAAAGGATGGTCAACATTTCAGGTTAAGATTCCGCATCAGGACTTAAGTACAAGCTAAGATTTACTGGGCTTGCATGATGCAAGATGTTGGAGTCTTGGAAATGGACAAACAAACATGATAAACTTAAGCCACAAGTCATAGTTTTGAGAATCAAGACTGCAGAAATCAAGAACTTGATGTTGTATTCAACAAAAGCTTTGTGGGATTTACATTAGTCCTTGGAGTGCTGCATCATGATTTAACATTTGGAATGTGTCAAGGAGCCCAGACAACTTGGCTTCAGTACAGTTCACATACTCAGTGGGTGGATTAAGCCACAAATGGTGGATGAGCTGAATGCAATACAGAAAGTGAAACACTCTGGCAGGAAGGACAAACTGTGTAATTCTAAAATTGGTGCAGGAACACAGAAACCTGAATATATCTCTATGTACAACTTTGGAAGTGGCAGAGTAGGTTAACAAAGTGATTAATAAATCCTACAGAAGGCTGTGATCCATAAATAGAGCCATTGAGTACAATAGCAAGGAGGCTAAGTTGAATCTTTACAAGACAATGAATAAGTCACGACTGGAATGTTGTTTATAATTCCAGTCACCACACTTTACGCAAGATGTGAAGACCCTAGAGAGGCCGTGAAAGGTATTTACTAGGATATTCCCAGGGATGAGAGAAGGTCAGTTATGTGCAAAGGCCAGAAGATCTGCTTCTCTCTGCATGGAGTAGCGAAGGTTGGTATGAGATCTGACAGAAGTGTGCAAACACCTTGACTATTTACATGGGTTAAATAAAGAGAAAATTGTGAAGAAATATAAAGAACATTAAAATAAAGAAAAATATTTCCATTAGTGGAGAAGCTTGGGGAAAGAGCAGGGGAAAAGGATTGCCTGAATTAGAATTACAGGACCAGTGAGCTATTCAGAACAGAATCAGACCCTTCAGCCCATCATTTCAATGCTGGAGACTTTTTCCATCTGTATTAATTCCATTTGCCTGCATTAGGTCCGTATCCTTCTATGACACACTATGAAATGCTGGCACAGACTCAATGGCCATAGTGACCTCCTTGCTGCTGATGGTTCTATGATTCGAGAAGCTGAGTCACAGAAATTACACAGACTAATAAATCCAGGTCTGACAGATAAAATGCAAGGCACTGAAAGAAAGAGCCATTTGTGAAAGGGAAGCTGCATGAAAAATGCCACAAGTCGTCAATAAATCTAAACTCAGCCTTGATAGATTACTAATTGGATCCTGATCAGAACAAAATGAGGGGCCTTAACATGTTTTTGTTACAAGGCACTTATGATTTAATTAAGACTTCAGATTGCCCATTATACGTGAAGCAGAGACACTTACTTTTTTTTCCAAAAAAGCAGCATTTTTAATTAAAATTTATAGCACATATGTGCAAAAATCTCTGAGGTAACATATAAATAGATGATTCAATATGGGATCAGCCTGATTACCATGGCAATACATATTAAATTCTCCATATAGGTATGCAAGCAAGAAAGTGGCAGTTATCACATCAGCATCACTTAAAGCCATTAAGGTGATGAAATGAATCATTAGCAGGAGAACTCATGGGGTGTGAGAGTGTTTCCTTCTCTAGGTACGTACATCCCAGAGACAAATGGCCTCCGTACAGAAGGGGAGAGAATTTCTGGAACTCTGTTGCAATATATACAGATGGCATTTGGGTGTCTACCATACTCTTTAAAGAGCTCACACTTAACGTTATGCAAACCATGTGTTAAAGTGACTAATGTACTGGAACACCACATGCTACACAAGTTTTAAAAGCTGAAGAAAGTGTATAGGTCTATCAGCTGACACCAAGAGATCAAAGATAAGATTGATTGATTTGGTTGAGATCATTCAGCAGCTCCTTCTCCACCTCAATGACGCAGAATTACAGCTAACTTTTATGCTGAGAAATTCATGTAGAAACCACTGGTCCTAGCCTTCAGTTCCTAGCCACACTGCCTGCCCAACTTTTGACCAAGTTAATTACCATGAGTTCAGTGATTGTCAACTTAGTCCCAGCTATCAGTAGCCAGAGATGTCCATAGTATTTGAACTGCCCATTAAGTAAAAGTGGACATCTATGCAGGGAGCTTTCCCCTTTACATTGGGGATCTGGGGTGGAAGGTGTTGCACAGGACAGTACCGTGCAATAGGTTTTTAAGTAGGTTCACTGGCACCCTGTCCACTTGTCCATTCTGTGACCGAGAGGAGTCAGTGTACCATGCATACATGAAATTAAGAGGTTTGAATATCTGAAGGGCTGGTCCTCAGATTTGAGTTACATTTCAGCCTGCTGCTTCTTATGTATGGGCACCCAGTAAGGAAGGGGGCAGGTCTCTTGGAGGATCTACAAGTGGGCCTGCTCTTAGGCTTGCCCAAGATGTCCATTCACAGGTCCAGGTGGCGGAAAGTCTAGGGCTCTGCTAGGGGTCGACTGCCTGCCCCTCTCTGAGGATACATTGCGTCTGGCTGTCCTTGGAGAGGGACCATGTGGTCAATGGGGGATTTCTTCAAATGGTGCCTCCCCCACCCCCAGGGTATTGACTGTCTTATAGAAAGTAATGATCATATTTTAATTTGAATTTGTTCACTGTCTTGTAAATATTTGATGTTTGTATTTTATGTATTTTTGTGTAAATAAACTTTTGTAGTTTTGTGAAAAAAAATTGCCCATTAAGTCCATTGTTCACACTTTTTAAGAGTTCCGGAGTTGTGAGGCATCAGTTCTCCTCTCTGTGACACAGCGTTGTCCTGCTATTCCTGATGACTCTCGGAAATCAGTGATTTGTAACTGCTCAGAGTGGTGAGGAGAAGCATTTGAAATACCACTGAGCATCTCGAGTTCATGTTGTTGAGCATACATAAATGCTGGGAGGAGCTCACCATTCGCCTTTTGTCAGTAATCACTTGCATTGTCTCATAATATTTACAGGTCCTATATTGGACTCATCATTCACGCAGTCGTGGTGGAAGCACATTGCCCCCATTCCCATGAAACTCCGAGGAAGAAGGATACTTACTATTCCACAGGATTGAAATCTGGACACTTACCTTTTATTTATCAGTGAGTTTTTAACTAATCAAACTAATCAATAGGGTTGTTAAGAAGATGTATTATGTGTTGGACTTCATTAATTGGGATATTGCATAGAAGAGCCATGAGCTAACTTGGCAGCTCTATAAAATGCTGGTTAGATTATAGTAAGGATGTGGAAGATTTGGAGAGGCTGCAGAGAAGATCTATCAGGATACTACCTGGATTAGAAAGCAAATCTTATGAGATAGGATGAGTGAGCTAAGTTTTTTCTTTTTGGAGTGAAGGAGGATGAGAGGTAACCTGATAGAGGTGTACAAGATGATAAGAGGCATAGATTGAGTGGATAGCCAGATTCTATTTTCCAGGACAGAATGGTTAATATGAGGAGACATATTTTAAGGTGACTGGAGGAAATTATAGGGTGGATGTCAGAGACAGGCTTTTCTTTACACAGAGTTTGGTGTGTGTGTCAAACACCCCGCTAGGTGTGGTTGTAGAAGCAGTTATATTAGGGACATTTAAGAAACTGTTAGATGGGTATATGAATGATAGAAATATGGTCTATGTAGGTAGGAAGGGTTAAAAGTTCTACTGAACTTCGTAGACTATAAGCCCTGTACTGTATTGTAATGTTCTAAGTTCTATGTTCGGCATCCACACCCTTCTTACAGCCTATTTTCATAAACAGGCAATCTTATTTCTTTACCTAAAGTGCAACACTATACTGTTTAACCATAAACATTGTTGTCTCACATTAAATGTACTAAATATTTAATTTTCATTAAATTCTGATTAAATTGTTGAATTAAAAATGGAAAATGCCATGCCCAGCAGGTCACAGAGCATCTGTGGAAAGAGAAATTGTTCAATATTTCATGCTTGGGATCCTTTTTTAGAACCGGGAAAGACAGCAAGAATATGGGGAAGTATGTGAGGGACGTTACAAGCATAACTTCTCTAGTGTGCAATGCGCTAGATTGTTGAATTTGTGCATTTGCTATTTGTATGGATATAACATCCATGGCTATTTAAAATGGATAGACCACTGCATCTTTTCCATATCAAGGTGAATGGATAGCAAATGCCTTACTGTATACAGCAATTTTTAAAAATGTCCCTTGTTATACCATTTAGTCCTCTTTCCAAAAATAGTCGCTTCACAAGATTAAAATAGAAAATTCTAAAAATAATGTAGAAATATTTAAAAATGAGAAACTAATAATTAGTGATCAGAGATAAAAATATGTCCTCACATTTCTCAAATACACACAAATAATTGCAATTCTTCATATATTCTCTCTCAAGATGTGGTCTTCAGTTGTTGTTTGTTCACTATAAATCTCACTCCAAACTTTACCTTCTCAACCTCAGACATCTGGTTTAAAGCACAGTTGTTAGTTGGTTTTAACACTCATTCACCAATTGCTAAGCTAGTAAAGATTGTGATCCTGTCATATCTCCTTGCAGGGTTAAACTTCTTCCTTACATATTCTGTCACAGGGAGCTCCAAAAATATGCCACTATAAATTATCATTAGTATGATATGAGAAGTATAAATTTGCTAGCCATTTACCTTGATACGGAAAATATGCAGTCAGTCTACCTCTTGAAATGACAATAAATGTCATATCCACAAAAATACTAACACACAAATTCAACAATATAGATCATTACACACACAAAGAAGCATAATATATCTAACAGACATCATCTGTTCTACACATTCCTCCCCATCTCCTTTGTCTTTCCCATTTCTGACAAAGGGTCCCGGACCTGAAACATTAACCATTTCTCTTCCCACAGATGCTATGTGAGGGATGTGAGGGGGATGTGGACAGGAATGTAAGAAGGATTCAAAAAATATAGATTAGTGTTGGGTTAATATAAAGTGATGCATGGTGGTCAGTATGGATATGGTTGGCCAGTGGGCCTGTTTACATGCTGCATAACATTTTGAAGGAATCAGTGGCTTTCTCATCATTAACTTGAAATCTATCTTCAACTTGAAACAAGGTGGCTGCTATGTTCCTCTGTAAAGCCTAAAACAAGCAAAATAATTTATTACAATCAGCTCTTGCCAACAATTATTCCAGGTTTCCAAATGCTTAGTACATTTTGATAAACATATAGAGACATTTTGGCAAATTAAATAGCTTGAATATAATGAGCACTTCAGCTGGAAGATTTCTGTATTGTCTGTGAGGGTACAATGGGCAATATACAAAATTGATAGCCCCCATTTACATTAGGAATTTCAAGATTCAGGATGTATTTTCACTTTGGGAACTTTTTTTTAGAAGAACGTTGTTCAATTTCCCTCAGTTGATGATAATTAATAATGGCAAAAAGCATGAAAATATTGCATAATTTTACAGAAGGTGGAACATATTGTGGGTTATATATCCAATCAACAAAAATGCATGAAAAATACATGTCATATCATCACAATTACTGGGCAATTAACTTTCATGCATATGTTCCCACATTATTTTGCTTAGAAAGATGGAGACTTTTGTATACGTCCAGACAAGGTAAAGTTATATCCAGAAAGTTCCAACCATTTGGCTGCACACCCCAATTTGCAAAATACAAATTGAGGTAAAATGCCATTTACAAGTCAAGATATTTATTGAAGGAACATTCATTCCTGTGTGAGCTTATTTGGGTTTTCTGATGGAAATCAAAGGACACAACCACGTCAAATAAATCAATCTCCAAATACAAACTTGAACAAGAGGCAAAACTGATGCAACTGATCCAAGGGATCAAAAGCTTTTCTTTTATCATAGAAAAACTGCACAAGTCAATTAAATACTTTCTCACTGAATGAATTTAACCACCTCTAATGATATCATTGAAACTTCACTAATCAGTTTCTTCTGCTTAAATCCAAATCATGATCTACAACATCTGTTCAATGCCCATCAGCTAATTCATCGTGTCAATACTTTGCACCCAAGTTGAAGGAAGCTGAACAGTATAAATATTAAAAACACAACTCAATTACTGTATCAAAAGTAATTAACTTACAGATAAACAGTAAGATTATTAAAGTCAACTAGCTCATAAAATATGCCTATCTTAGCACATAAAAATCCCAGGAGTATATAATTGGCTTGTTCCTAGCAATGTATGAAATGCAGTAAGCCATTCAAATGCCTTGAGGATAAATTAAGTCCCATTCGATGATATAGAGACCAATATGCTATTCAAATCTACTGATTCTCCTTTGTTCCATATGGCTTGACACACTCACCAGTTAAGAATGCCTAAATATAGGTTTTGACCCTGCACAGTCTTTCAAGGGGAAGTGTCCTATACCAAGTACCAACTACTTCAGGTTTAAAATGATGACTATGTATATTCATAAAACTAATTTACCAGCAGGGTAAGGGTCATTAGCCCTCGTAAATAGTGGAAGAAAAATATTTTTCAGAACTTTCAACTCTCAGCATGAAAAACTTGCCCAGCTTGACTGAATGAAACAAATCCAAAGCCAAATGCTTTTTTCATATTGGTTGCTCTTCAGTACGTTCGTCCTGTTGGGTGAATGTCTTTCTCTGATTGTTGTGTTTCTTGTATTTACTTTGAATTCCCACAAGAAAATGAATCTCTGAACACATATGAACTTTGATGATAAATTTACTTTGAACTTTGATCATTGGTGGTGACACAGGCACATTATGCTCTGTCAATTTAATGGATAGATGTTACTAGGACCCCTGAAAACAAATCCAACTCTGAATAGCTACAATATTATCCAAAGGACAAAATTCAATGAATGGCTGACTACTTACCACTCAGATATTTGGGCAATGCATGGCGGTCACTCTACGATATTTCAAATCACAAACATAATTGAAAGCTATTCTGCTGAAAAGCCGTCAGCCTATAACATTATAACATCTGTTTCTGTACAAATACTGCCTAACCTGTTGGTATTTCCTGTATTTTCTACTTTTAATTTGTAAACATCTTTCCCTAATAAAGACCAACATGAGCACTCTGTCTCCAACAAGTAACTGTAAACTTGTGACCAGAATCCTCTAGGCATGTTACCCCTGACAACCAAATCCCTACATCGTGTCATCATAATTGCCATTGTCCCATCAGCAAGCCAATGAAAAACAGTGAAAGACTTGTCCTCACCTCTGATAGGAGCACTGTATATTAAAGGGAAATGGTACCACATCAACATGTCCCAGAGTTTATGGCCAAGTTACTTGAAATGATCAACTTTTTGCAAATTACCAATTTCTGGAACATACTGAAAGACTTTGCAAGTATGAATATAAATAAAATATATTATTACAAATTGATTTCTGCTCAGTTGTTAAAGACTTTTTGATGTGACTTTTAAATCTATGTCAGACATTCCTTATTTCAGGCATTGAAAGAGGAACCCATATTTCCTTGAGATTTGGGTCAAAGTCTTAGCAGACTTTGAAGTTCAAAGTTATGGGTTCTTTGATAGACTAGGATAATACAAATGCTGTTCCCCGGTGATAAATGTGATGACACAATTCTGGAATGAGGTTGTCAGGATAATGCACCAGGTTGACAATTTCAATTACTATTCAGCTATTGAAAATATTAATGTATCATATGGTTAATGACCCAGTGTCATTCTGCAGGATGAATTATTCACTCTCTATCCAGTTGGACCAGAAAAAAACAGGATTACAAAATATGTTCAAATAAATATTATTGCTGCATCCAGAGAAGAAAGAATTACCCACAGAGCCTTAAAAAAGCAGGGCATTGCTATCTAATGTTCCCCTTTACTTTATAATTAGTCCTCCTTGTTGTAGATAGCTAGCATGGCCTTGGATGGGGAGCTCCACCTGCACTACTCTTTAGTGCATGCATTTTGTTAATAATAAGAAGATCTTCTCATCAATTTTCTGACATTGAAATCCACTATGTATATTCATGACAAACAAGAGAAAATCTACAGATGCTTAAAATGCTGCTTGGCTTGCTGAGTTCCTCCATTATTTTGTGTGGGTTGCATGTATATCCATAAAATATTCTATTTCACCTCCTGGTTATATAACTAAATTTTTTTAGATGTAAAATAACAGCATTCTTAAAACTTAAGGACTAGATATATTAATGGAAGATTAGGGAATTGACAGCTGCAAAATTTTCACAAAAGAGGAGCCATGATTATGTAGCACAGTGAGGTAGACATGAAAAACTAACTCCTGCTTCTATGTTCTTGTTTTATTATTAACAACATTTAGAAATTATGACCAGATTGATCTGATCTTTAAGAAACATTGTCAATGACCTAGTGACTATGCTCCCAATACTATATTAGAACAGGGACCCAAATCTCAATACTGTACACATTCCAAAAAAGCTGAGTGGCAGCTGCTCGGTCAGACCAGCAATGTTAAATTGACCACATCCTTCATCATACTTGGACATGAAAGAAAAAATAAATTTGCAACACTATTGTTTTTACAATAGTGACTTATTTTCAGAAGTATATTATTGCCTATAAGATGTCTTGGAGACCACGTGAATGGCATCATGTAAATAAGAGGTCATTCTGTCTGATGAAGAATAACCAAGTCATACATTATCTTAACTTGAAAATGTGTCACAGTTACTTCAGTGTCACTAGTTCCAAAACTCAGGAACTACACCCCCCTCCCCCTGCCCCCAGCACCCCACAGTAGGCTTCACCAGATGACTGCTGTAGTTCAAGAAGGCAGGTCACCATCATCTTCTCAGGGGCAATGAGTGATGGGTAAAATGCTGGCCTTGTCAGAGTTACACAGATCCAGAAAAAGTAATAAATAAAAGAGCCATCTCACTGGTTTCTAGTCTTGGCAACCAGTATCTGTGAGTAAGTTATAGTTTAATAGTTCAATAGTTCCATTTAATCTCGAGAATTGTATGTGATATACATCCTGAAGTTCTTTTTCTTCGCAGACATCTACAAAAACAGAAGAGTGCCCCAAAGAATGAGTGACAGTTAAAACATTAGAATTCCATAGCCTTCCGACTCCCCCCTCCCGTACACAAGCAGCAGCAAAGCAACGGCCCTCCCCCTCCCCTACCCAACCCACGTCCGCAAAAAACCATGACTCCTGGCACAGGACCTTTTCAACAAGTCATATGTTAACACAGCTAACTCCTGACATATTGTGAAGATTTTATGTTACAATTTTATACCTCTCTAGAAATAGAATAAAACTGCCAAATCTAATTTCCCTTGAGTTCCCTATTGTTTCTAGATAAAACAATCAATTCAACTTGGAATAATTCAAAATATTATTCAAAGGGTGAGCAAGAGAAAGTCCTGACAGTCTTCATTCTGCTATTGGTATAATTGAAAGTGGAATTTAACCGTCATTATTTTTAACTGTCCTTCAACCCTTTGTGAGTAAAATACTTTTAGGTCATCTGTGAATTTCTTTGAGTCCACCATCCTGTAATTTCTTTCAGCAGGATTAGAGAGTCAAATAACATTTGAGCTTTTATCAATATTGGAATAAGTGTTTCAAAACAATGGTTCAATCACCCTTTGGGCAAAAATATTGCTATGGACATTGTGTACCAAACACAAACAAAAGATGATTTTCTCCTTCAGTAAATTTCTGGAATAAATCTTGGGTGAAAAATTGGGTTCTGGAGTGTATGCTTGGGAATATGAAGGGCTCTAGACAAATCAAAGACTTCATTTTCTATAAATGCAACATGTTATTATTAACAATGTTTGACCAGCTTGATTTTCTCTTGTCTAAAAAAATCCTGTGGTTTTTCGTTTGTGCTATACAGCTTCCAAATTCTAGGAAAAATAAAGAATAAGATGCATCAACACACATCTAATAGCAATAGTGCCAAACACCTTAAGAGTATGCTCGCATGCCTTTAACAACCCATGGCAATCTGCAGATAATGATGTCTGCCCTGCAGATTTCCATTTCCACATTCCATGTCCATGTCCAGCCTGTCTAATTCTTACACATCTGACACAACACTGAATGAAATAAAAGATCCCGACAGTGTTAGTTAAAGGTATCATGATGTGACTACTTTCTGGATTATTCCTTCTAGCTGATGGTGATATTGCAAGGATCCCTAAAGATTTCTGTTATTCTCATTGACACCAAATGGCTTCTTTTACTTTTTATTTATTTGAGACAGATATCTGCATTTACTCCGCATCCTCATTGCTCCTGAATCAAGGAAATGATGATAAGCCAACAGCACTGTTCTAATCCAATATGAGCTCAAGTGTGTTAAACAGAATAGTAGATTTCCAGCCCTGAAGGACATTAATGAACCAGGTGGTGCTTAATGACAATCCATTACTAATCAGAATCAGGTTTAATTTCACTCACATATCTCATGAAATCTGTTGTTTTTCAGCAGAAGTACATTGCAATACATAATAATAAAAACTATAAGTTACAAAAAGAAGTATATATAAAAAGAAACTAAATAAGTCGTGCAAAAAGAGAGGGAAAACATTCTGATGTAGTGTTCATGGATTCACTGTCCATTCAGGAATCTGATGAAGAAGGAGAAGAATCTGTTCCAGATATGTTGAGTGTGTGTCCTCAGGCTCCTGTACCTTCTAACTGATGGTAGCAATGAGAAGGTGGCCTTTTCTGGGTATTGTGGGTCTTTAATGATGGGTGCCAGCTTCTTGAAGCTTTGCTTTTTGAAAGGGTCTTCAATGCTGGGGAGGCTAGTGGCCGTGATGGAGCTGGATGTTTACAACTTTCTGCAACCTTTTTTGATACTGTGCAGTGATAGATCTTCAGAGATGTTGGCACTCAAAACACTTGAAACTTCTCACTCTTCCACTGCTGATCTCTCATGGAGGACTGGTGTGTGTTCCCTCGACTTTCCCTTCTTGAAGTCCACAATCAATTACTTTGTCTTACTGGTGTTGAGTGCAAGGTTGTTTTCATGACACCACTCAAACAGCCGATCTATCTCACCCTCATCACCACCTGAAACAACAGTTATGCCATCAGCAAATTTATTGATGACATTTAAGTTGTGCCTAACCACACAATTGTAAGTGTAGAGAGGGTAGAGCAGTGGGCTAAGCATGCATCCTTGAGATGTGCCAGTGAGGAGAAGATGTTATTTCTGATCCACACTGACTGTGGTCTCCCGGTGAGGAAGTCAAGAACCCAGTTGCACAAGGAGGTACTGAGGCCCAGGTTTTGTGGCTTTTCTGATAAGAACTGAGAGTTTGATTGTGTTGAAATCTGAACTGCGATCAATAAACAGTCTGATGTAGGTATTGCTATTGTTAAAGTGATACTGCATCTGCTTTAGACCTGTTGTGGCAATAGGCAAATAGTAGCCGGTCCAGTCATTGCTTAGGCAAGAGTTGATTCTGGCCATGACCAATCTCTCAAAACACTTCTTCACAGTAGATGTGAGTGCAACTGGGTGATTGTCACTGAGGCAGCTGACCTAGTTCTTCTTGAGCACTGGTTTGATTGTCACTTCTTTGAAGCAGGTGGGAACCCCTGACTGTGGCAGAGAGATTGAAGGTGTTATTGAACCCGCCCACCAGTTGGTTGGCAAAGGTTTTCAATGCTCTATCATGTACGCCATCAGGGCCTGATGCCTTGCAAGTGTTCACCCTCTTGAAGGGTGTTTTGACGTCGGCCACCAAGACAGAGTTCACAAGGTCACCAAGTGTTGCAGGGATTTGCACAGATGTGGTTTTACTCTCCTTTTCAAGGTGTGCATCTGGGAGTGAAGCATCATAGCCATTGATGATCCAACTGTTCATAGAATCTTACAGCACAGTGCAGGCCCTTCAGTCCACAAAGTTGTACTGACCCTTAATCTATTCTAAGATCAATCTAACTCTTCCCTCCTACGTAACTCTCCATTTTACCTTCATCCATGTGCCAACATAAGTGCTTTGTTTACATCAAATCAAGTCAGCGAGGATTGTACTGAGCAGCTCACAAGTTTTGCCATGCTTCCGGCATCAACATAGAATGCCTACAACTAACCAGTATATCTTTGGAATGTGAGTGGACACCAGAACACATCGATGAACCCCATGCATTCATGGAGAGAATGCAAAATCTCCTTGCAGACAGTGGCAGGAATCAAACCCTGATTGGTGATCGTAGATGTTGTAAATTTGAGATGTGTTTTATTACTTGAATTTAGCATAAACTGAGGTCCATGCAATGATTCCAATCCAGTGACTAAACCACTGTACAAACTTGTTTTGAACAGTTGCTTGCAAATTTGGGTGGAAAAATGCGGTGAGCTTTGCAGAGTTGGGTAAGCTGATATACGTGAAAACAGAATGTTTGGGGTTCTTGCTGAAAGATAAAGAGTAGCTTTATTTGTAACATGTACATAAAAAAATACAGTGAAAGTCCTGCCAAAAGAGTTCAGCCCAAAACATCGACTGTACTCTTTTCCATAGACGTTGCCTCACTTGCTGCGTTCCTCCAGCATTTTGTGTGTGTTGCTTGGATTTCCAGCATCTGCAGATTTTCTCTTGTTCGTCAGTGACATCCATTGTTTGCTTCAACAAACAACATGGTTGTATGGTTGTATTAGTGTTAGCCAACAAGTTTCATCATGCTTCTGGTGCCAATATAACATGCCCACAATTTACAAACCCTAACCATACATGTCTGGAATGTGGGAGACAACTGGAGCATCCAGAGGAAACCCGTACAGTCACGTACAAACTCCTGACTTACAGCAGCGTGATTAAACTTCAAACGCGATTACAATGATAACTGCTCAACTACCATGCCATCAATAATGTAAACCTGGTCCATCACTAGTCTTTAAGAATAAAATCTCTGACCTCGCCTTCAGCAATGGGTGAGGCACCACTGCTTCACAAATACAGGGAAATTTACCAACTGGTGCAAGCACAACAGCAGCAATATTAATTGGTCCTTTGGTGCACCATGCCAAGGCAAGTGCTCGTGAGACTGTCTGCTTTCATGATATAGTAAGAAAAATAAACAACATAACGGAATTTACAATACACTGCCACGTGATGCAGAGTACTGTGACCTTCTGACATAGAGCCTTAAGACATACCTCATTCAAATTCCAAACAGAGAGCACTAGAGAGCATCACTGAACCAGAGCTGCTGGAGCCAATAGGCAACAGCTCTACTAAATGCTGCCCATGTGTCATGGCATTTTCTCTACCTCGAGATGTGAAATTAAAGGTTGCATAGATTGTGGGCTTGCCTGATGCATAGGGTATCTCAAAGTGTATAGTCATGTCAATTATACTGAGCCACAAGGGATCCTGCTCATGCAATGCACAGCTGAGGTATCACCACGATGATAGACCATGTCCATTATCCTGACACCAGTTACAATTCCTTTATCTTTTGTAATTCCCTGAGCCAGGTGTGTTTCCCCTTCACAGTAGGGCAATCCTTAGGTGACAAGATTCATGTGCTCATGGCATGGCTCATAACTCCCGGTTAGTGGGAAAACACATATATAAGGAATAATAGCCAAGCTTCCACTGCATGGAGTGGTCTGGAGACATCATGTTATATTCCATGCAGTAGTTGTCAAAGTTTGAGTCAGATCAATTGATTTAGGGAAATGCTGGTTATTTCAGCCAAGTTGCTCATCTTTTTTTCCTTTTCCTCTACCACTGACAGTCGTGTTTTGCAGTCACCAAATGGTTCAAGCCTACATATTGAGACATAGAGCCCTACAACAGAGAAACACGCCCTTCTGCCCATCTCATCCAGGATGAACTGTTATTCTATTTAGTCCCATCAATCCATATCTAGACCATAGCTCTCCACACTCCTCCCATCCATATACTTATCCAAACTTCTGATAAATGTCGCAATCAAACCCGTATTCTCCACTTCAGCTGGCAGCTAGTTCCAGACTTAGATCACCCTCAGGTTCCCCTTACATATTTCACCTTTCACCCTTTACCTTTGATCTCACACCTCAGTGGATAAAACCCTATTTGCACCCTTCAAAACATTGCATTACTCTATTGGATCTCCCCTCATTCTGCTATGCTCCAGGGAAAAAAGCCTTAACCTATCTAACCTTTCCCTATAACTCAGGTCCTTAAGTCCTGGTAATATTTTTCTGCACTCCTTCCATATTTTTGATATTATTCTTGATAATAGTTTACCAGAACTGCACATAATACTCCACATTTGGCCTCACCAATGTCTTATACAACTTCAACAAAACATTCCAACTCCTATACTATGTACTCTGATTTATGAAAGCCAAAGTGCCAATTACTCTCTCTATGACCCTATTTACCTGTGATGCCACTTATAAGGAATTATAGATCTGTATTCCCAAACTCCCTAGTTATATCTTGCTCCCTATCCATGTGAACTGTAAGGGTGTGCTGGAATCAAGTAGGGCAATCAGCACTAATGAAAAGGCATGGTTTAAACACAATCACAACTACTAATTTTAGGAGTTAGCTAACTCCTCGCTTGCTACTCAGTAAATTGACACTTGAATTTTAAGGGAATATAAAGTGTTGAGAAACATATGGAAGTTCTAACTTACACTCCCAAGACCCCATTTCAATGAATGAGTGATGACTACAAACTCCATTGTTGCATAAGGATCTTCACACAGAGCAGAATTCTTTATATTTGGTAACATTGAGGACAATGCATGTAAGATTTGGATCATGGGAGGAGAACGAGCTAAGCTGATGTGGTGGAGAAAGGAGCAAAAGAATGGCTTAAAACCATGGATTTGAACATTTTTTAGAAGCAAGACAGGAATATATGAAGCAGAGGGACCCTTAGATGTGCGCATCAGAGCAAAGGTAGGAAAGCAATCAAGAGTAGTGTCACACGAGTGACATTTATCTCCAAGTAAAACGGAAATTGAAAGTAAACATCAAATAAAATTTTAATAAACTGATACTGCAAAATTTACAGCTTCCACTGAGGTATCTGGTACCCTGCTTCCTATTGAGTAAGAAGTCTGTTTGTAAGGGCATGGACAATAATCTCTTCCCAATATCTGAAGCAAGTTAATACAAAATAAATATTATATTCCCTTTGATCATAAAAAATAAAACCCGAAGAGGGAAAAAATAACATGCAAAGCCTCAAATTCCAGTCAGGTCTAAATGTAATTGCAATTCTAATATCTCTCGGTCACCAAAACAGCCTCAAAATTTGTGAAGAATACCCTTGATAAGGAGTATCTGTCCCAACATTAATCCGAGGTTTTATCCTTTCATATTCATTCTTTTGATGATAAATCCAACCACCCACAGAAGAAAATTAAAAAAAACAGAAATTGTTCCATTGCTAATTAATATATTCTATCTTATTGAATACTGAGATCCAAACATACAGGGTTCATTCATCTTTTCTCTGACTGTATTAATAAAATATTTTTGCTTTAAACTACAGGTTCTGCACATTGGTACAAGTTAATCAAGTTCTTCTCATATGCTCCTTCACAGTTCATTTATATTGGAATGACCCATCAGAGTCCGGTAGCTGCAGTTTTATTTGCAATCAGACAAACCTTCATTCGAACTTCCTGGAAATACAACTGCCTTGACAGAAGAGAAACAAACTATTCATATAGATTCTAACAGATGCACACAAGGTTGCTTTGTACCACCTCAGATGTAACTGCTGGGAGATGTGTTAGAGGGGGCACTCTCAATTTTAAATTGAACTCCTAGTCAAAATTATCAGCAGTTCAATAGTTTAGGGACACACTCTTTAAAATCTTCTTTAACACTGCATATGTCGAGCCTTATTCCTCCAATATTATTCATACTCCACAACCTGTGAAAATACTTATATTATATTCTGTGCTCTTGCATTTTTTTGTTTAATTACCCTTCCTACTATAGTTGTGCTTTCACCTGCCTGCCTCCTGATCTCTGGAAGACCTCCAAGAGAGACTCATACCTTCCTCCTTTAAGAACATAATTCATTTGGTGACTATTGTAATTCTTGCTGTGTGGTTTGGTGTCAAAATATGTAATGGCACTCGTGAAGAATTGTACTTAAAAAAAAGGTCATACATGGAAGTTATATTATCTTCCTCAAGGACAATACAAATTTGGTCTTGACAATGACATTGACATAGTGTGAATGAATAAATTGCAATATAAGTCGAAAACCCTTATACAAGGTTCAAGAAGAGAATGATGAGCAATGTACCAACTCTGTTAGGAAAACTTTTGCCTGGTCTATTATCTATACTCCTAAGAGTTTGTCTGCCGGACGTCAGTGATTGCATAACCAGGACATGATATGCAACAGCTACTCATACGGCCATCTGTCACCTGGTCCCGTGGCTTCACATGACTCTGATTGTGGGGGGAGGCGGGGGTGCTAAGCAGGTGCAATACCTTGCCCAGGGATGATCTGCAGCCCAGCGGAGAGATGGAGCACCCTACACCTCCTTTGGTAGAGACGTATCTCCACCCCGCCACCCAAGCTAAAGTAATCATATTAAATCACAGTTTACATCACAAGCTATAATTGGACGCACTACCTTTGATGCAACCAGGTAACTGGACAAGTTTTTTGTGTTTGTAGGCAGGGATGAGGAAATGACTTGAAAGTAAATGAAATGAAACCTTCATCATACATGGCTAAGGCAGCAAAGTTGGTATGGTTAAGCTCATTTTTTGTTGTTATTTCTGATGCTGACTACACTCAAATATCAGCAAATAACTGCATAACTATTCTCCATTTCTGTTACAGTACTGTGCAAAAGTTTTAGATTTGGGTTAGGGTTAGGGTTAGGGTTAGGGTTATATGCTGCCACATATGTGAGTGATGATAAACCTGTTTCTGATACAGGTCTTAATTGAGGACTGAGAGCAGGAAGGATCAGGGAGAGGGGAATCATGTTTGGGAAAGGTGGAAGGGAGAGGGGAGGTAGCAGGAAGCACCAGAGATACATTCTGTAATGATCAATAAAGTAATTGTTTGGAATCATATGACCTTGCCTGGTGTCTCAGGGCTGGGTGTGTCTGCACCCACGTTATGCCACCTTCTCTTCCACCTGTCCCATACCCCTCCCGTGGTGCTCCAACCTCGACCCATTGCTCCCGCCAGATTTACAAACTTACACTCGGCTCCATGTTGACAAATACAGCACCATGCAAAAGTCTTATGCGCCCTAGCTATATATGTGTGTCTAAGACTTTTGCACAGTATTGAATAATGATCACTGCCTGTTTACCACAGTGGATAATACTTTCAGTTAAAAATGTGTAACCCCATAATGCATAACTGACTGTATGGACTGTAACTTAATATCTTGCCTCTTATTTTCTCCTTTATCCTGCTTATCAGGGAATCCATAATATTTTGAGGATATAGAGAGATAGTTTTAAAGTAAGGAGTAATAGGCTTAGAAGGGATATCAGGATGAAAAAGGATCTACTGCTTTCCTGGTGTATATGATGAATAAACTCTTTTCAATCTTCCAGGTGGGCACAGGTATCAACTATAACCAATGTTTCAATGACAAGTTCTGCCATCTTCTTTAGAGATATGAATTGGACATCTGTATCCCAGTGCTATTTATATCCCCATAGTCCATCCCTCCTGATTGGTTAGTCCTCATCCAATCAGACTTCTGCTCTCTCACCTCATTTAAAATTGAATTCCAGTTTTTACTTACAACAAGACCTTCATCTTTGTCACAATTCTTTTCCCCTCAGTTTCCACCATAGGTTCCATCTGGCCAATATATGCCCCTCCTCATTCACAGTGAATCCTGTAAACGTCAGCCATCCTGAGTCCCAGATCATCTTTGATCTGCATAAGCTGTGACCTGACCTTCCTCAAGAGTTTGTGGATGGTATTAATCCAGTATTTCTTCAGTATCTGGCAATTCTTCCAGAAACCCTGAAGGATCTTTCCAGAAATCAAAGATGACCTGGGACTCAGTTGGCTGCCATTTACAGGATTCCCTGAGAATGCGGTGCAGTGTATATTGGTCAGATGGGGCACATGGTGGAAACCTACATCAAAGAGCATAGGAGGTGTATCTGTTTGAGTTACCCAGAGAAATAAGCGAAAGCAGAAAACTGCATTCGCAATGACCCTAGGATTTACTTCAACAGCACAAAACTATTGTGCCGCACCATTGGCTTTTGGGACCGCCTGATAAAGTAAGTGATTGAAATAAAACTAGAGGAAAAGAATTTTAACAAATTTGAAGGTCTTGATCAAAGTAAGAACCGGAATTCGATTGTAAACAAGGTGGGAGAGCGAAACCTAGATTGGATGAGGACTAACAAATTAGCAGGGGTAGAATATAGGGGTATAAATACCATCGGACTAGGCATGCCCAGGCATCATCCCTGAAGAAAATGGCAGAGTTTGTCATCAAAATGTCAGTTATAATCGATATCTGTACCCAGCTGGAAGCTCAAAAATAGTTTATTTGGGATACTAGGTTGTTTTTTTCACCCAGAGACTGACTACAATTTGGAAAGCACTGCCTGAGAACTTGGTGAAGACTGAATTGCAATCAGAATTGTGCTTAATATCACTGGCATTTGTCATGACATCTGTTGCTTTGTGGCAGCAGTCCATTGCAATACATAATAATAAAACTATAAATTACAATAAGTATATATAAAAAGGAAAATTAAATTGAATAAGTAGTGCAAAATGAGAGCCAAAAAAAAAGAAAGAAAAGTGAGGTAGTGTATATGGGTTCATTGTTCATTCAAAAATCTGATTGTGGAAGGGAAGAAGCTGTTCCTAAAACACCGAGCAACATACATCAAAGTTGCTGGTAAACGCAGCAGGCCAAGCAGCATCTATAGGAAGAGGCGCACCTGCTGCGTTTACCAGCAACTTTGATGTATGTTGCTTGAATTTCCAGCATCTGCAGAATTCCTGTTGTTTGCCCTAAAACACCGAGTGTGTGTCTTCAAGCTCCTGTACTTCTTTTGTGGTAGCAATGAGAAGAGGACATGTCCTGGGTGATTGGGGTCCTTGATCATGGACCACACAGACTGTGGTCCCCCGGTGAGGAAGGTAAGGATCCTTTTGCATAGGGAGGAACAGAGGGCCAAGTTTTGGAGTTTGTTGATTAGAAATGAGCATATAATTGTATTGAACGGCGAGCTGTAGTCAATAAACAGCAGCCTGACATTGGTATTACTGTTGTCTAGGTGATACAAGGCTGAGTGGAGAACCAGTGAGAATGCATCAGCTCTAGTCCTTTTGTGGCTATAAGCAAATCACAGTGGGTTCAGGTCCTTAGAATCATAGAAAACTACAGCATAGACACAGAGCCTTCGGCCCACCTAGTCTGCCTAGTCCCATTGACCAGAAGTCGGACCACAGCCCCCCCATACCCTTCCTATCTATGTACCTATCCAAACTTCTCTTAAGCATTGAAATCAAAATCACATCCACCCTTTGTGCTGGCAGCTCATTCCACACTCTCACCACCCTCTCAGTGAAGAGGTTTTCCCTCAAGTTCCCCTCAAACATTTCACCTTTCACCCTTAATCCATGACCTTGAGGTGTAGTCCCACCCAACCTCAGTGAAAAAAGCCTTCTTGCATTTCTCCTCTTTATAACCCTCCTAATTTTGAATACCTCTATCAAATCTCCCCTCAATCTTTTACATTCTGGGGAATAACTTTCTAACCTTGTCAATCTTTCCTTGTAATTCAGGTCCTCCAGTCCTGGCAGTGTCCTTGTAAATTTTCACTTTCAATCCTTATGACATCTTTCCTGAAGGTAAGTGAACAAAACTACCCTCAATAATTGAAGGTGTGCCTCACCAATATCTTATACAACTTCAACATATCATCTGATCCCCTGTACTCAGTACTTTGATCTATGAAGGCCAATGTGCCAAAAGATTTCTTTAGGACCTTACCTACCCTATCTATCACTTTCAATGAATTATGGACCTGTATTCCCAGATCCCTTTGTTCTATCTCACTCCTCAGTTCCTGACCATTCACTGTATAAGGCCTACCATGGCTGATACTTCCAAAGTGCAACACCTCACACTCGTTTTCATTGCATTCTATCTGCCATCTTTCCAGCAGTCCAGTTCACGCTACACCTTTGACAGTCTTTCTCGCTGTCCACTACACCCTCAATTTTGGTGTCATCCGCAAATTTGCTGATCCAGTTAGCCACATTACCAATCAAGATCGTTAATATAGATGACAAACAACAACAGACCCCGAACTGGACCCTGCAGCACACCATAGTCACAGGCCTCCATTTAGAGAGGCAACCATCTACTACCACTCACAAGCTTCTCCTGCAAAGCCAATGCTTAATCCAGCTTGCTACCTCATCATGAATGCCAAGTGACTGAACCTTCTTGACCAACCTCCAATGTGGGACCTTGTCAACTGCCTTGCTAAGGTCCTTGTAGACAACATCCACTGCCTTGTCATCATCACCTTTCCTGGTAACTATCTTTAAAAACTCAATCAAATTGGATAGACATGATTTACCACACAGAAAGCCTTAATCAGTCCCTGTCTATCCAAATACTCATATATCTGGAACCTTAGAATACCTTCCAATCAAATTTCCACTGCTGATGTCAGGCTCCCAGATTTACTCTTAGAGTCTTTCTGAAATAGCAGAACAACATTAGCTATCCTCCAATCTTCAGGTACTTCACTTGTCACTATGGATGACTTACATCTTTGCTAGGGCCCCTACAGTTACTACATTTGCCTCCTGCAAGGTCTGAGGGAACACCTTGACTGACCCTGAGGATTTGTGTGCCCTAATTTGCCTCAAGACAGCGATCACCTCCGCCTCTGTAATCTGTATAGAGTCCATGAACTTTCTGCTGCTTTGCCTCATTTCTGTAGACCCTGTGCTCAATTCCCAAGTAAATACGGATGCAAAAAAAAATAATTTAAGATCTCTCCCATCTCTTTTGGTGCACACTTAAGTTACTAATCTGACCTTACAGAGGACCAATTTTGTCCCTTGTTATCATTTTGCACTTAACGTACCTCTTAGATACTATTAAACCAAATTCCAAAGGATTTCCAACACAGTACAAATATGATGCTGATGTTGAAGGTGAGGTTTGGGTATGCCACCCTAAAAGGAAAATAAGAGCCAAATACTTCCTGCCCACAAGCCAGAAGCACTGATTTGAGACGTTTACCAAGAATCTGGACACAGGCATGGTGTGGACAAAACTCTCATGCAAAATTAACCATGTTATTTTGGTGGTGTTACATGTTGAGTGATTGTAAGTGATTCTTTGTAAATTGTTAAGAAAGTCTGGCATTCTAAATAAAGAGGTAGTCATAAGACCAACAAAACCAACTACAGCAGCGCAGGTGTGGCAAATTGACTGTGTAGATCCATTTCTGAGATCCCAAGGCAACCTAGCTTATCAAAAGCCTAATAAGTATATTCTTGTGATAATTGGACTTCTTATGGGATATGTGTGGTTGATCTCTAACAGCTTCTTGTGGTGAGGCTACAACTGTCACAGCACTCCAAAACTTCATATTCCTATATACTGGCACTCCCGCCTGCATGCATGTTAAATGAGAGTCTTCCTTCGGTGGTAAAGGCTTTCAAGCCACGTATGAACAAGCAGACAATCAGGTGGAGTACAGCACTCCATTTCAATTGAGTGACATGGTGGAGTGATGGAATCGAGAGATGAAGTGAGGCCTAGCGAAACTGGTCTACTCCAGAGGCAAAGTAGGCTTCATTTCACTTGAAGTGCAACTGTTAATGAACAAAATGCGAATAGTGAAAATTGGCATACACAAGAATGTTACACCTTATTTCTTAATGTGCAATATCCACCTAAGTACTGTTCACTAACTCAAAGTTCAAAGTTTGAAGTTCAAAATGCTTTATTATCAAAGCATGTATATACTATACAACCTTGATATTTGTTTCCTTACAGGCAGCCGTAAAACAAAGAAACTCAATAGAACCCATAAAAAAAGAAAGCAAACCCACATGGAATGTGCAGAGAGAAAATATAATGTGTGAACAATAAAAGTAAGCAAATAGCATTAACAGAACAAAAGTGAGTCCATAGACACTGAGCCCGGAGCAGCCGGAGCAGGGCACGGCTTCAGCCTCAGTCCAGTGCAGAGCCAAATAAAATGTCACGGAGCCCAGAGCAGCTGAACCAAGCATCAATTCAGTGTAGAACTGAGCAAGCATTGCAGAGCATCGAGCAGAACAGGCCTGGACCAAGCCTCTTGTCTTGACACCCTGCCTTTTCAAATCCGTCCCACCCAATGTTTAAATTGCTGATATTGGGTTGCTCCTCACGCTAGGATATTGATCCTGTTGCATCAATATGCTCTAGGGCTGGACCCCACCACCATGTTTTGGTTCATTTCCAACCTTTCCAAATTAGCCTGGGATTAGATCCAAGAAACCTCTCACCTGGTTTAGGTGGATGGGCCTGAATCTACCTCTCCTCCGCTCCAACTTTTCTCCTTTCTACTTGCCCCAACTTTACCTCAACTACGCTGAAACCTCACTTCAACTTCACCTTGCGCCCACACACTTCAACTCTCTACTCATCTTTGCATTCATTTACATCTCCATTGCTTGTGGTGGTTGCTACTGTAGATTCTACAACCATCGCCTACACCAAATACAACTCTCCTCAATGAATTCAGAGAATAGGGAATTCAAGAGAAAGCAAAATAACCGGACAAATAGTTTGGAAAACAAAAAAGGGGGGAATGGGTCGAAGAAATGAAATTCTATTAAAATAATTCTGACCCTAATTTCTATGGTAGATAGAAACCTCCTTGTCTTTTTACCCAGGTTAACAATAATAGGACTACGGTAATTGAGACTGGAAAGGGAAACAAGGTTGTTTCTGGCTGTACTGGATTGGGTGTTGTGCAATGATCCAAAGGTGATAAGAGAGCTTAAGGTTAAGGAACTCTTAGGGAACAATGATCATAATATGATTGAGTTCACATTGAAATTTGAAAGAGAAAAATTAAAATCCAATGTGTTGGTATTCAGTGGAATAAGGGAAATTACGATAGCATGAGAGGGGAACTGATTGTCTTTGACTGGAAAGGAACATTTGCAGGAAAGCAGAGCAGCAATGGCTGTAGTTTCTGTGAAAAATGAGGGAAGTGCAAGACAGATATATTCCAATAAGAAGAAATTTTCAAAGGGAAGAAGGACACTACCATGGCTGACAAGTGAAGTCAGAGCCAAGGTAAAAGCAAAAGAGAGGGCATACAAGGAAGTCAGAGCTAGTGGACAGTTAGAGGATTAGGGAGCTATTAAAAACTTGCAGAAGGAAACTAAGATGACCATTTGGAAGGAAAAGATAAATTATGAGAGGAAGCTGGCAACTAATAACAAAGAAGATACTAAAAGCTTTTTTAAGTATATAAAGAGTAAAAGAGACTCGAGGGTAGGTATAGGATCAGTACAAATTGTCACTGGAGATATTGTAATGAGAGACACAGAGATGGAAGAGGAACTGAATGCGTATTTTCCATCAGTCTTCACAGTGGAAGAAGTCTGCAGTATACCGGACATTCAAGAGTGCCAGGGAAGTGAAGTTTGTGCAGTGAAAATTACGACTAAGAAGGTGCTTAGGAAGCTTAGTGGTCTGATGGTGGATAAATCTCTTAGACCTGATGGAATGCACACTTGGGTTCTGAAGGAAGTAGCTGGAGAGATTGCGGAGGCATTAACGATGATCTTTCAAGAATTGACAGGTTCTAGCATTGTACAGGATGACTGGAAAATTGAAAATGTTACTTTGCTATTTAAGAAGGGTGGGAGGCAGCAGAAAGGAAACTATAGACCTGTTAGCCTGACATAAGTGGTTGGGAAGTTGTTGGAATTGATTGTTAGGGATGAGATTACGGAGTACCTGCAGGTACATGACAAGATAGGCCAAAGCCAGCATGGTTTCCTGAAAGGAAAATACTGCCTGACAAACCTACTGCAATTCTTTGAGGAAATTACAAGCAGGGTAGACAAAGGAGATGAAGTAGATGTGGTATACTTGGATTTTCAGAAGGCCTTTGTCAAGGTGCCACACATGAGGCTGCTTAGCAAGATAAGAGCCCATGGAATTATAGGGAAGTTACTAGCGTGGGGGGAGCATTAGCTGGTTGGCAGAAAACAGAGAGTGGGAATAAAGGGATCCTATTCTGTCTGGCTACCTGTTACCAATGGAGTTCCACAGGGGTCGGCGTTGGGACTGCTGGTTTTTATGATGTATGTCAATGATTTGGACTACAATATTAATGGATTTGTGGCTAAATTTGCCGATGATACACAGATAGGTGGAGGAGTGGGTAGTGTTGAGGAAACAGAGAACCATCAGAGAGAATTAGACAGTTTAAGGAATGGGGAAAGAAGTGACAAATAAAATACAATGTTGGAAAATGTATGGTCATGCACTTTGGTAGAAGAAATAGACAATTATTTAGATGGGGAGAGAATTCAAAATGAGGAGATGCAACGGGACTTGGAAGTGCTTGTGCAAGATAGCCTAAAAGGTTAACCTCCAGGTTGAGTCAGTGGTGAAGAAGGCGAATGCAATGTTGGCATTCATTTCTAGAGGTATAGAGTATAAGAGCAGGGATGTGATGTTGAGGCTCTATAAGGCACTTGTGAGACCACACTTGGAGTATTGTGTGCAGTTTTGGACTCCTTATTTTAGAAAAGATATACTGACATTGGAGAGAGTTCAGAGAAGATTCACAAGAATGACTCCAGGAATGAAAGGGTTCTGGTATGAGGAACATCTAGCAGCTCTTGGGTTGTATTCCCTGGAGTTCAGGAGAATGAGCGGGAATCTCGTAGAAACATTCTGAATGTTAAAAGGCCGGCACAGATTAGATATGGCAAAGTTATTTCCCATGGTAGGGGATTCTAGGACAAGAGGGCACAGCTTCAGGATTGAAGTGCGTCCTTTTAGAAATGAGATGTAGAGAAATTACTTTAGTCAGAGGCTGGTAAATCTTTGGAATCTGTTACCATGAGCGGCTGTGGAGGCCAAGTCATGGGGTGTATTTAAGGGAGCGATAGGTAGGTTCTTGATTAGCAAGGGCATCAAAGGGTATGGGATGAAAACAGGGGAGTAGGGATGAATGGAAGAATTGGATCAGCCCATGATTGAATGGCAGAGCAGACTCGATGGGCCAAATAGCCTACTTCTTCTCCTATATCTTCTGGTCTTAGGGTAAATAAAACTGTCTCTATAGATTTTGAAGTACATTTATTATTAAAGAATGTATACATAATACAACCTTGAGATTTGGCTGCTTACAGGCAGCCACAAGGCAAGAAACCCAAAAGAACGCAATTAAATAAAGGATAAAGACCAACAACTGATGCACAGAGAAAGGAGGGGGGGGTTGTGGGGGAAGCACAAATCATGCAAACAATAGAAGCGAGCAACAACATTCCGAACCAAAATAAGTCCTCAGATCTGAACCCCAGCATGGCCCAGAGTAGGCCCAAAGCCTCAGTATCAGTCCATCATATTAGCAGGCATCATACCTGCCTCAGCAGGATTTATTCCTCCAGAATGATTAAAACCCTTATATTAGAAAGGTACATGTGTTCACCACAGACCATCTACACCCCAATGGGATTGGGTGTGAATTGTACTGAGAGAATAAAACACACACACAGAAGGTGTTGTTGTTTTCAGAGTAAGATGACTTAAACTCCAGGAAGAAATACTGTTTTTGCTGAATTTTACTTTTAATATTTGTGCTTATGGCAATGTTATACAATGCTGCCTTACTTACCCTTTGCTTTTTTTCAGACAAATTTGCATTTACTATGGAAATTGTCTCATCTGACTCAGACACCCCTAAAACTTAATTACTCAGAGAATATTAGATTAAGTGGATCTGTGAGCAATGTTGTTCCAAATTTACATATCCTTAAATAACCCTTACCATTTGGTCATATGTGTGCTAAAACATTGGAACCCTTAAATCTTGCCTCTGGGAAAGTGATTGTTCCCATCCATTTAGTCATTCACTCTGACTGCATTACCGATGAAATGAACTTAGATACATGGGAAGGCAAAGAAGGCAAATGATTAATAACACCCTAGCAAAACTGAGAGATTGTAGCCCAGATATTAAAGCTAAATTACTAGAGGAATCCCTTGACATAGATCCCTCCACACTTGAAAAGTATAGACACTATTAAGTCATTGAATGGTCTGACTTATGGGAACATGACATTGAAGCTGTTAGATTAGAGCATTGTGAGAAGCCTAGGCCTTTTCACAATGCTCTAATCTAACAAAGTCATATTCCCATAATTCAGATCATTCAATGAGATAATGACATTAATGAAGAATTCTCCATTATACAGATATCTGTTTGCACTTTTCCTTTGTGGCCAACAAGTATATGAACATACTTGCTACAAATATTTTAGATGTTTCCATTTCTCCAATTATGACCACAATTCCACTCCATTGCTAAATGTCAAGGTAGCAGGATGATGTTCTGTATTTTTGGGTTATGTTCTAACTGGTTCAGCAAAGCCTTGGCTCAGGGTTTTTGTGTCCATTAGGGTTAGGATGGAAAGATGCAATGAAGCACAATGTATGATAAAATGACAGTGTTTCCACCAAGGTCACTGAAATTAATAACTCTGATAAAAATTTTAAAGATGTTAGTGCAACAGATTATTGTATCCACACAGATTTCCTATTTACACTTAATCAAATAGTTGTGAATAATTTATGCTGAGGTCCGAATAATAGTTTGCTATGAAAATTACCTCAGAACTATTGGTGTGTTTACAAATTTAATTATATTTCAGCAAGATTTGATTACAAGTTGAAAAATATGGAAACAAGCCGATGATAAATGTTCCTGTTGGAGACCAGTTGATAAGACTAAATATTGCACTGACAGAGATAACATTCTATCCTTAGTAGACTATGTTACATACACAGACAACCTTCAGTTATTGTTGAAATTGCCATCAACAGGCAGAGAGAAAATCATGGTTTGGCCCTTAATAGGTTTCATGATTTAAATAAATATATTAAAATAAAACTGTATGCACAGTCATGCCTTGATGGTGTTCACTGTCAAAATAGCACTGATGTGATCCTTTAGTACACTTGGGAGGTGGAAATTTCTGATGACAAACTTGTTCAGACATACTGCTATTTGAGGATCACTCACTTTTTAAGGACTATAAAGGAAATGACTCTTGGAGTAATTTAATGATTTAATCTATGTTGCATATCCCAAAACAGAAATGTAAGTCCAGTTTTAAGGAACAATTTATGATAGATGCAACAAACAATATTCTAGAAGAATCAGCAATGGCAAGAAGAAACAGTCAAATTAAAAGACCATTTTTCTATAAATAATGAGAGTAACAGAACTGACACAATTAGATGGGCAAGACACCGCTTCCACAAGTTTTCTTTGCCGAAACATACCAAGCATTTGACTGGCTTTCTGCTCCAACTGAATCTGTAGTTAAGACCTTCCCAGCTATTGCAAATTTAGCTTCCTCAGCAGCAAATGCAGTTTCTGCGTGGATTGGCATTTCTCTAAATTGGGTTACTGATTTTTTGAAAAAAAATATCATTGGGATTATTGACTATGTAGTGTTCTTTTTGTTGAAGCATTGCATTCTGCAAGGATGGAAGTTTGACTTCTGCTTTTTGTATAATGGCTTCACTTCTGAGACTTTGCAACTCTTAAACCTAACCTGCACTACCATGGATTATCTCTTGTATATCTGCTTTGCTATCCCTTGCCTCGCTGCCACCCGTAGGATCAAAAACAGATATAAGTGAAGATAGAACTGTGGATTTTGTCTACATGGATTTTAGTAAGGTGACTGACAAGGTCCTTCATGGGAGGCACCTCCAGAAGATTAAGATGAATGGGATCCACAGTGAATTGCCCATTTGGATTCAGAACTGCCTTGACAAAAAATACAGTCGATAGTGGTCAAAGGGATTTATTTCATTTAGGTGTCTGTGATTAGTGGTGTTATACTGGCATCTGGACAGGCTCCTCTGATGTGTATAAATGATCTGGATGAAACTGTAGATGGCTGGGTTAGTAACTGTGCAGATGATATAAAGATAGTCTGTGTGGTTGGGTAGTGTAGAAGACCGGCAAAGAGTATGGAGAGATATAGAACAGTATGGGCAGAAAAATGGCAGATGATGATTAACCAGACCAAAAGTGAAGCGTTACACGTTGGTAGTTCAAATGCAAAGAGACAGACTGTTAAAAGCAAGATCCTCGTAATGTTGATGAGCAGAGGGATCTTGGGGTCCATGTTCATAGCTCCCGGAAAGTAGATACATAGGTAGTGTAGCAGTTAGCACAATGCTATTACAGGTTGGGACGTTGGAGTTCAGAGTTTCATCCCAGCATTCTCTATAAGGAGTTTGTACATCCTTCCCATGACATGTGTGTCCTCTCCATGCTCTGCTTTCTCCCACAGCCCAGAGACATACTGGTTAGCAAGCTAATTTGTCATTATAAATTGGCCCATGTTAGGTTCGAGTTAGTTTGGTGAGTTGCTTGCCAAGTGGCTCAAAGAGCCAGAAGGGCTTATTTTGCATGGTATCTCTAAATAAACAATAAATATATAGGACAAAGGACACAGGAGAATTCCACCACTTGAAAACACCTCTTCAAGTTAAACTCTATGTAGTCTAGGGGGTAAAACATTAGGGGGATCTGCATAAAGATTGACCCATTTAATTCAGAGATGAGACAAATTGTGTCCTCTCAGATTACTTCAAGTCTGTAAAAGCTTTTTCCCTTAGGTGTGGTAGAAACAGAGCCACTGAATATTTTTAAGTCAGAGATCAACAATGAGTAAAAGATCACTGCTGATCAACAGAAACACTGAGCTGTCATTACAAGCAGATCAGCAAAGAACTTATTAAGTATCAGATGCAAGGGTTAAGTGCTACTCCTACTTCTAGTTTGAAATTTGGATGCTTGTATTAATTATTTTAAATGCAATGATTTTGATGACTGGTATATTTTGCAGAAACTTTATCCGGCTATTATCAAGGAAGGTTTGCTGAATGCAAATTGAGTGCTGCATTAGGAGGTTGACTGCACATCTAAAGTACTTTGTTGCCTATAAAGCACTTTGGCTCATGGTGCAGTCACGAAAGCAACTATGTTTTACAGCAAGACCTTTTTTTTGTTCTCTCTCACCTTAGTCAATACTTTGTGCAAAACTGCAGAAGGTTCTTTTAGTAAGTCACTCAGCAGCAAGTAAGTTTCAATAACTGAAGGTCTCCCCTGCATTTATGCCCATATGGGGTGAAGATAAGACGTGATTCATGAAGTTGTCGAATCTGTTGTTGTATTGCTTCATGGGAATTTACAGATTTGCCATGGTAAAATATATCCCTTCTGTCCTGAAGGTAGATTATGTTTTCCTGGTGAGGATATGGAGAAAGAAAAGTGTCAGTTGAGATGAAGTAGTAAATCTCACCTGTTTTTCCAGTTGCTAATTCTCCCTGAGCTTTAACCAAGGGAAGAGCAGGTTTCTTTGTTTCTTACACCTGTTCATTTTTCAGTTCATGTACATTGATAAAATGAATAGGTGATAGTCACTTAACCCTTCTCATTTTATCAACCTACATGAATGGAAAAATGGACTGGTGCAAGAAACAATGATACCCTGCCCTTGGTTAAAGTTCAGGCAGATTCTGCAATATTGAGCACCATTCAACTGACAACTTGGTGCTATGAGAGGTTATGCTCATGTCTCCTCTTTTGTCCCACTTTGAACTGCAATATCAGGAAGCTTTAATTGAAATCCATTGTTTTCTTAAGTGCATCTCTGCTTTTCCAGCTGTTTCTAGAATGCTGATATTTGATGGATGAACATGCAACACTAATGTTGCTCCAAACTAATGGAATTCTGTCGCACAGAATGTCAGAATTTTTTATTGTTTATAATATTATAACTGCTTAATACTTCTGGTAAGATGGTAGCATGCTCAGAGGAAGAACTATTCTGGGTCAAATCAAAGGTTTATTTGTTTGTCTTGTGTGTCTATTTTTATGATCACAAGTCACTGATGGATACTAATAACATCAAGTAATGCAGGACTATTCTATTAGTGAGTTGCTCAATGGGCAATGGAGCTGGACTTATTGCGTAACGTTTTTGTATTATCGCCTGGAATTGTTGTGTTGGATGACATGCAGTCTAAATGAAAGGTGCAAGTTGTTTTTATTGTGATCGTCAGACTATATTGGACTTTGGTAACAAGGAATATTGCAAGTCTGTTCACCGATTCATTGATTAGACCAGAGGCAGGAGAGCTGCATTGCCTCGGCTGTGACGAGGCCTAAACCACAGGGTTGCCTGCTGCAGCAGTCACTCAGGGGGGAGAAGCCAAGGTGGTGTGGGAGAGGCCTCTGTGGACATGATGGAATCCGATCTGGGTTTGGGGCTGGGTACTCCCATTGTTGCTGCTCTCCAATGTCTGTTTGGTAGAAGAACAAGCTGGACAAAGACAACCTACCATGCTGTTACCAGTTATGCCACTCAGAGACTTAGGCTGTGTTATTTTTATTTCTTTGTGACTGTATGTTTTTCTGAAATTGTAACCCTACGCGCTATGTGCCATGTGCAGTGTGCTGTGTGCTGTTGGTGACATGCTTTGCATCTTGGCGCCAGAGGAACGCTGTTTTATTTGGCTATATTATGTATGGTCGAATGATAATTAAACTTGAACTTGATTGCTTAATACAGTGATTTATTTCCCTGCTGCTTTCAATTTCTGCATCTTTTAAAATTTATTTTAAAGCAGAATCTATTGTTTGTTGTAGGGGATGCAATATGTTGGACTCTGTTCTATTTTCAATGGAGACATTATGTTTGCATAAGGGTAATCCACATGAGTACAAATATGTTTATGAAAAGGTTTCATTGAAGCTGCCATCTATTTTGCAATGCAAGAATCGATTGTAAAAGATGTAGGAGCCTATTAAAGCAATAGGTATATCTATAGGCACATAAAATTCATACAAACATTTAAGCATCTTGTTATCACAAAAAGGATTTACCCCTCTTACCAATTCAATGGAAAGAATTCAGTAATATTTATTTAATGATCACTTTACTACTCAACATGAAGTCTGAGAATTGCTTCCAGATATAAAAGGGTTTCTGTCAGTGGAGTTGCAATACCAATAATCCCTGAGTAACTCATGTGTGCATCTGAAGCAAAAAGATGCAGGGAATTCAAAAGTGTAAGTGAGAAAGGATATGAGACATACTGTATATCACTTTTAATGTCACTGAGCCATGTCATTTCTATTATATTGACTGCATTTCAAGATTCAATTAAGTAGTGCTCTCTGATTTATGGTATTGTTTGTGTGAATGATGCACTGCAATTTAAATGAAGAATCATTATTTATGATAGATACCTTCAACATGCCTCTCGCTTCTGCTTTTCTCAAAATTAGATGGTAAGCAAAAAGTGAAAGAACTTGTTAAGAAATCAAATGTTAGTACAATACCTTTTTTCTGGAAACCCAATTGCATTGTTGTTTTTTTAATGTACTGGGGGATTATTTATTGTAAAGTCAAATGCAGATTGTAATCAAGGTATGATGATATGTGAAATGCACAGTGAAGTGAGACTTTGGATTGCATGCTTTGTATTGTTTTAAATTCCTTGGCATTATCGTATCAGAGGATATGTCCTGAGACTAGCACTTAAGTGGCATTTCAAAGAAGGCACGGCAGCACATCTACTTTCTTTGAGCTTTGCACAGATTTGGCATGTCATCTAAAACTTTGTAAGCAAACAAAAGTATACAGCCCAGTCTATCACAGGCAAATCCTCCCCACCATTGAGCACATTTATAGAAGCACTGCCACAAGAAAGCAACATTCATTGTCAAGGACTCCCACCATGCAGGTCATTCTTCTCACTGCTGCCATCATGAAGGAGATACAGGATCCTTAGGCCCTACGCTACCGGGTTCAGGAACAGTTATCACCCTCCAACTATCAGACTCCTGAATCAGCGAGTAAAACTTCACTCACTTCAACACTGAACTGATTCCTTGGACCCACTTTCAAGAACTCTACAACTCATGTTCTCAGTATTATTTATCTACTTATTTATTATTATTATTATTTGTTTTTATTTTTGTAGTTGCACAGCTTGTCTTCTTTTGCATATTGTTTGAAAGTCTTTGTGTGCAGCTTTTCATTAGTTCTATCATATTTCTTTGTTATGCTGTGAATGAATACAGGAAAATGAAGCTCAAGGTAGTGTATGGTGACATATATGTATGCTGATATTAAATTGAACTTTGAACTGTGATATGGGCAACTTCAGGCACAAGAAAGATGCTTTAGCAATGAAGTCAAATATCACACAATGCACCTATGATATGTCTGCTGTTACATCGGACTGCATTATGACTATCACAGGATATCAATTTGTGGACAGCCTAAAAGCATATACCATCTGCAGTATCTCTTTCAAAGAGTCTGTTGCAGGAGCCATTAATATTGTCAGCTCAAATGCAATGAACCATATTCCAGTTTGCAATCTCATGAGACCTAGTTTTTGGTGGAGTGAATTACAATCTTGCTGGGCATTCATGCTTACCATCAGTATCTACACTGCCGCATCAGAGAAGCAGAATGCTGGACCCTATATTCAGAGCAGTTTAACCCATACAGTTCTGGCAGCTGGAAACTGTCACATTAAGATCTCCTTCAATAGTAAACTGTAACACAGTGAACTGTGCATCTACCTTGAAATTTCTGTCCGACAGAAACCTTTAATGTTCATTGTCATGCCTTTATAACATACAGAATGGAACAATAACAGCAGCATAGCTGAAAGAGTGACCCGGGTTTAATCCTGAACTCAGCTATTGTCTGTGTGGAGTTTGCACCATCCTTCCCATGACTACATGGGTTTCCGTTGGGTACTCTAGTTTCTTTGAAGATCCTAAACATGTGCCGATTAGTGGATTAATTGGCCACTGTAAATTATCCCTTGCCCATAGATGAATAGCCCTCCAAGAAGACCACAACATTGCCGTAAGGTTTGGAGGCTTGCGTGCTTCGGTGGCTCAGAGAGTTATATTGGCTAGAGTCAGGGCCTTGTGCTTTCGCTCATGGTAGGATCACCCATGCCAAACAGGTCAATGGATAGAGCCCAGACAAAGAGGGGAAAGAAGGGTCCACAGGTCCTCCAGGTTCTGGGGTTCATCTCAGGGCTAACAACCCTGACTGGTCAAAAGAAATTGTTGTGGAAACAGCAATGAAAAATCCTTCTATATCTGCGTGTGGTGGTATGGAAAGACGGATAGAGGACCAGCAAGGTGTCATGGGCGGTAAGTATAGATGAATGGTAGAATATGGGGTTAGCTGATGAAAATGCAAGAGAATAAAAGGATTGGCATTAATGTAGGATTAGTGTAAATAGAAGCTGGTAGACAGTATGGACACAATGGTCAGTAGGGTATGATTCTAAGACTCTGTGATTCTAGTTACTCCTTTAAAGCTTGAAATTAGTCTCACAAGGCTCCCCTATGAAATTTCACTTTAAATTACCTTCGGGCACATTCTTCACCAATGAAGTAACTTTTTCCATTGTGATTTCATTTGCTCAACAAATTTAACATCATATATTAAATAATACAATTATAATAGTCACTAATCTCCTCAGCACTTGTTTGTAGTGAAAAACATACATGCAATCTAAGTCAAGTCCAGTCAAGTCACTTTTTATTGTCATTTCAACCATAACTGCTGGTACAAAACATAGTAAAAATGAGACAATATTTTCCAGGACCATGGTGCTACATGAAACAATATGAAAAATATACTGAACTATGTAAGAAAAAACACAAAAACTACACTATACTACAGACCTATCTAGGACTGCATAAAGTGCACAAAACAGTGCAGGCACTACAATAAATAATAATAAATAATAAACAAGACAGTAGGCACAGTCGAGGGCAGTAGGTTGGTATAAAGCCAAGCTCTGGGTATTGAGGAGTCTGATGGCTTGGGGGAAGAAACTGTTACATAGTCTGGTCGTGAGAGCCCGAATGCTTCGGTGCCTTTTTCCAGATGGCAGGAGGGAGAAGAGTTTATATGAAGGGTGTTTGGGGTCCTTCATAATGCTGTTTGCTTTACGGATGCAGTGTGTGGTGTAAATGTCTGTAATGGCGGGAAGAGAGACCCCGATGATCTTCTCAGCTGACCTCACTATCAGCTGCAGGGTCTTGCGATCCGAGATGGTGCAATTTCCGAGCAGGCCGTGATGCAGCCGCTCAGAATGCTCTCAATACAGCCTCTGTAGAATGTGGTGAGGTTGGGAGGTGGGAGATAGACTTTTCTCAGCCTTCGCAGAAAGTAGAGATGCTGCTGGGCTTTCTTTGCTATGGAACTGGTGTTGAGGGACCAGGTGAGATTTTCCGCCAGCTGAACACCGAGGAGTCACGATCACGATCTCTACGAGGAGTCATTGATATTCAGCGGAGAGTAGTCGCTTCATGTCTTCCTGAATTCAACAACGCTCTGCACCAGTCCGTTAGCCGCTGCACCTCCTCTCTGTATGCTGACTCATCATTTTTCCCGATGAGACCCACCACGGTCGTGTCATCGGCGAACTTGATGATATGGTTTGAGCTGTGTGTTAAAATGAATATTAAAACACATTCAGGGCACAGATCACGCTAAGCAAAGGAAGCATTAGAATCCTGCCTGGGTCCCTTCCTCTTTTCCATTCTTCTATGGTCTACTCTCCTCTCCTATTAGATTACTACTTCTTCAGCCCTTGACCTTTCCCCACCCACAGGGCTTTATCTATCACCTTCCAGCTAGCCTCCTTCCTCTTACCCCACCTTTTTATTTTGCATCCTCCCCTTTCTTTCTCATTCTTGAAGAAGAGCCTTGGCCTGAAACGTCGACTGCCTATTAATTTCTTTAGTTGCAGCTTGACCTGCTGAGTTCCTCCTGCACTTTGTGTGTGTTGCCTTAAACCTAACTGTTGTACTTAATGCTGCTTTTATTTGGAGACTGTGGGCAGGTGATTCACTGTGTTTAAAACTCACCAGCTGTCAAAGCTGTCATTCAAATTGAAAGTTGGTGAATTTATTTGACATACACGAAACACTGGAAGATGACAATTATATTTTAAATGTACAGCATTAAAAACAAGCACTTTAAGTAATGAAATACTGTGTTTTTTGAATCAATTGAATGAAGTGAACCAGTAAAGGCTGTCTGTGTTCTTCTAATGGACAATTTCTGGCACAGGCAAAATGAAGAAGACCTGTATGTGTTTAGAATGTGGCCGGTGTCCTCAGGCTGTCAACTATATGGTTCGGACTGGTGCTCGTCAGCTTGCTCCTGAGAGTCCCAGGTTTTTGCTCAGCCAGTCATTAAAGCAGTGTATCTGAGTGGATCAACTGCAAATCAAGTGGAAAATCTGCCCAGTTAATTTGAATGCAATTATTAATTGGTGCTCTGTGATTCATACTGATTCATACAAGATAACCAGTGTGATATGCTGATATATTGTAGTATGAAGAATTTAAGTTCTCAACAAATCTGTATGAGTCACAATATACACTCTGTGGCCACTTTATTAGGTATGCCCTATACCTAATAAAGTGGCCACTGAGTGTATGTTCATAGTCTTCTGCTGCCGTAGCTCGACCACTTCATGGTTTGTTTGATATGTTGTGCATTCAGAGATGCTCTTCTGCACACTACTGTTGTAGCACATGGTTATCTGAGTTATTGTCGCCTTCATGTCAGCTTGAGCTGTCTGGCCATTCTCCTCTGACAAGGTATTTTCACCCACAGGACTGCCACTCACTTACCTTCCTTCCTTCAGTTAGTCCTGACGAAGGGTCTCAGCCCGAAACGTCGACTGTACCTCTTCCTAGAGATGCTGCCTGGCCTGCTGCGTTCACCAGCAACTTTGGTGTGTGTTGCTTGAATTTCCAGTATCTGCAGAATTCCTCGTGTTTATGCCACTCACTAATTTTTTCCTTGTTTTTTTGCACCCTACCAATCTCTGCAAACTCTAGAGACTGTTGTGCCTGAAAATCCCCATAAATTAGCAGTTTCTAAGATACTCAAATCACCCCATCTAGCATAAATAATCATTCCACAGTCAAAGTCACTTGGATCACAATCTGTTCAACATTTTGATGTTTGATCTGAAAATCAACTGAACATCTTGAACATGTCCACATGCTTTTATGCATTGATTTGCTGCCTCATAATTAGCTGATTAGATATTTGCATTAATGAACAGGTGTACCTAATAATATGGTCACTGAAAGTACATAAATTGTGGTCATTTGTAATACCCACAAATTAGTGGTAGCACTAGTTTGGTTAGTCTCTCAATCCCGTTTATAATGTGTAGCCTAGTGGGAGAAGGTATTAGGAAGATTGAAATGGGGTGAGTGTCAAATTAGTGTATTTGGGAGGATGACAACTAGTGAAGATTCAATGGGTCAAAGAGTCTGTTTTTATTAATAATGACTCCATGTGTCTGCGTATACCTGGTAAAAGTTTATCCTCTTACTCATCAAGTACATATCTACTGCAGTCATAAAAGATTTGCAAAGTCTGCTTCCACCTACCATTGGTAAAGAATTTCAATGACTCACAATCTTGGGGGGGGGGGTGGCAAATAACCTCCTCACTTTCTTACGCAAAAACGAGGAATTCTGCAATGCTGGAAATTCAAGCAACACACATCAAAGTTGCTGGTGAATGCAGCAGGCCAGGCAGCATCTCTAGGAAGAGGTACAGTCAATGTTTCGGGCCGAGACCCTTCGTCAGGACTAATTGAAGGAAGAGCAAGTAAGAGATTTGAAAGTGGGAGCGGGAGGGAGAGATCCAAAATGATAAGAGAAGACAGGAGGGGGAGGGATGGAACCAAGAGCTGGACAGGCAACCAATTTCACCCGGGATTAATAAAGTATGACTATGACTATGTGATTGGCAAAAGGGATATGAGAGGATCATGGGACAGGAGGCCCAGGGAGAAGGAAAAGGGGGAGGGGGGGAAACCCAGAGGATGGGCAAGGGGTATAGTCAGAGGGACAGAAGTAGAAAAAGGAGAGAGAGAGAGAAAGAATGTGTCTATATAAATAAATAACGGATGGGGTACGAGGGGGAGGTGGGGCATTAGCGGAAGTTAGAGAAGTCAATGTTCATGCCATCAGGTTGGAGGCTACCCAGACGGAGTATAAGGTGTTGTTCCTCCAACCTGAGTGTGGCTTCATCCTTACAGTAGAGGAGGCCGTGGATAGACATGTCAGAATGGGAACGGGATGTGGAATTAAAATGTGTGGCCTCTGGGAGATCCTGCTTTCTCTGACAGACAGAGTGTAGGTGCTCAGCAAAATGATTTCCCAGTCTGCGTCGGGTCTCGCCAATATATAGAAGGCCAGATCAGGAGCACCGGATGCAGTATATCACCCCAGCCGACTCACAGGTGAAGTGCTGCCTCAGCTGGAACGACTGTCTGGGGCCCTGAATGGTGGTAAGGGAGGAAGCGTAAGGGCATGTGTAGCATTTGTTCCGCTTACAAGGATAAGTGCCAGGAGGGAGATCAGTGGGGAGGGAGGGGGGGAACGCAAAGACAAGGGAGTCACGTAGGGAGCGTTCCCTGCGGAAGGCAGAGAGAGGAGGGGAGGGAAAGATGTACTTAGTTGTGGGATCCCGTTGGAGGTGGCGGAAGTTACGGAGAATAATATGTTGGATCTGGAGGCTGGTAGGGTGGTAGATGAGGACCAGGGGAACCCTATTCCTAGTGGGGTGGCGGGAGGGTGGTGGAGGAAGGGAAGCCCCTTTCTTTACAAAAGGAGGACATCTCCCTCGTCCTGGAATGAAAAGCCTCATCCTGAGAGCAGATGCGGTGGAGATGGAGGAATTGCGAGAAGGGGATGGCATTTTTACAAGAGATAGGGTAAGAAGAGGAATAGTCCAGGTAGCTGTGAGAGTCCGTAGGCTTATAGTGGACATCAGTAGATAAGCTGTCTCCAGAGATAGAGACAGAAAGATCTAGAAAGGGGAGGGAGGTGTTGGAAATGGCTTCCCTTCCTCCACCATCAACTCTGCTCTCAAACGCATCTCCCCCATTTCACGCACATCTGCTCTCACTCCATCCTCACCTACCACCCCACCAGCCTCTGGGTCCAACATATTATTCTCCGTAACTTCCGCCACCTCCAACGGGATCCCACCACTAAGCACATCTTTCCCTCCCCCCCCCGCCTTCTGCAGGGATCGCTTCCTAAGCGACTCTCTTGTCCATTCGTCCCCCCCATCCCTCCCCACTGATCTCCCTCCTGGCATTTATCCATGTAAGCGGAACAAGTGCTACACATGCCCTTACACTTCCTCCCTTACCACCATTCAGGGCCCCAGACAGTCCTTCCAGGTGAGGCAACACTTCACCTGTGAGTCGGCTGGGTGATATACTGCGTCCGGTGCTCCTGATCTGGCCTTCTATATATTGGCGAGACCAGATGCAGACTGGGAGATCATTTTACTGAATACCTACGTTCTGTCCGCCAGAGAAAGCAGGATCTCCCAGTGGCCACACATTTTAATTCCACATCCCAATCCCATTCTAATATGTCTATCTACGGTCTCCTCTACTGTAAATATGAAGCCACACTCAGGTTGGAGGAACAACACCTTATATTCCATCTGGGTAGCCTCCAACCTGATGGCATGAACATTGACTTCTCTAACTTCCGCTAATGCCCCATTTCCCCCTCGTGCCCCATCAGTTATTTATTTATATAGACACATTCTTTCTCTCCCTCTCTCCTTTTTCTCCCTTTGTCCCTCTGACTATACCCCTTACCCATCCTCTGGGTTTTTCCCCCCTCCCCCCTTTTCCTTCTCCCTGGGTCTCCTGTCCCATGATCCTCTCATATCCCTTTTGCCAATCACCTGTCTTGCTCTTGGCTCCATCCCTCCCCCTCCTGTCTTCTCCTATCATTTTGGATCTCCCCCTCCCCCTCCAACTTTCAAATCCCTTACTCACTCTTCCTTCAGTTAGTCCTGACGTAGGGTCTCGGCCTGAAATGTCGACTGCACCTCTTCCTACAGATGCTGCCTGGCCTGCTGCGTTCACCAGCAACTTTGATGTGTATTCCTCACTTTCTTAAATGGGTGACTCCTCATTTTAAAATTTTGACCCTTTGTCCTAGATTCTCACACAAGAGGAAACTCCTTCTGCGGTATATCGTCTGATATTTTAATTTTTTTTTCTACTTAGATCTTCTGAATGGAGTGTCCCTTCATTGGGTCCTCTCAGTAGATTGTATATACCTCAATTACTCTGTTCTCACTCTTCTGGACCTCAGTGGATACAAAACAAGTCTGTCCAACCTTTTGTAATAAAAGAAGCTACCATTTCAGATATTAGACTTGTAAACCCTCTCCCAGCTGCTGCCAATGGACCGCTGTCCTTCCTTTCACCAGTACAGTTCACAGTACTCCAGGCGTGGTCACCACCAGTGTCTTTTATAACCAAAACAATCTCTACCAAAAAATCTTTAGCATCTTGTTGACTTAATTTAGAGGAACAAACAGTAAACTGCCACGAAAATTAAACATCCTAAAGACATTCAAAAGAAGTAGACTGGGAAAAGGAAGGATAAATTTCAGAGGGGCTGAAAAACAAAAGTAGAATCGAATCCTTTCAGCATTAGTGAAATATTGCTTTTGAAAACACTTGTTAGGCCGCATTTGGAGTATTGTCTGTAATCCTGAATGCAACACTGCAGGGAGAACGTAATCTCACTGGAGAGTCAAGAGGAGATTTACCAGGATGCTGCCTGGTACAGATGGTTTCATTTATGTGGCGAGAGACCTGGTTTCCCTGGAGACAAGGAAGATGAGGGTGTCCTGATGAAGGCAAGTAAGATTATCAGAGACAATAGATAGGACAATCAAAATCTTTTACCCTTGATAAGGGTCTCAAAAAGTAAGGGCACAAATTCAAAGTAAGAGGTAGGAGATTTATAGGGAAATCTTAAGGTATGCTTGTACATTTGTGAAAGAGGGATTTAGACAGAACACTTCAATAGAAAAGGCATAGAAGGATATGATCCTAAATGGACAAATGTGATTTGTGTAGGTAGGCAAAGGGTTAGCATGGCATGATGGGCGAAAGGCCATATCTCTGTGCTATACATGACGATCGCTACTGGTTCTGAAAATAGTGTTAAAATGCAATGCTCATCTGGCCAAAATCACTCAGAACTTTAAGGACACCTACATGTAGAAAATACTGTTACATATATAAATTGTTTTTCTCAACCTTTTTGTCTTTGCCAGTCACAGCAGTTGAAAAAGGCATTGATCTAGAAGAACAGAAAAACCATATAAATAAAGTGTAGCTGTTCAGAAAAAAAAATCAGAGGACTAAATAAAAGGAAACTCTATTCAGAAGATTTAAGTGGAAGTCATTGAAAAACAAAGACAACTCAAACCAATGCACTTCAGAGTGAGTTATTTTGCAGAAAGAAAAGCAAAATGAAATAAAATTCCTGAAGACAGTAACAGTTTTATGCAGCAAGTTCACAAGGTACTGTCATTAACACCACAGCAGGGTTTCCTCTCTGCTTCAAATTATTTCAAATTCTGAGGCTAATCAGTGTTGGTTTCCTAAATTTAGTTTGCACTGAATCCAATCCATTGAAGTTAAATGAGACTCCAAATTGCTGCAAAAAAAATAACAGCAAAAGAATTTGTAGCCTATGTAAATTCACAAATTAACAGTCATCACCCGATTCCGACAGCCTCCCACCCCAGAAACCAATATCTCTCTTGCCATCACCGTCTCTGACTAAAAGTAATTAAGTAGAAAGAAAATCTAAATTGGTTTCTGCAAAATTATTATATCCTGTCACACTACAGGTTACTCATAATTACTGTATGCACAAACCCATCCTTTGAGCAGAAGGAGTCTTGGTCATTAGCCTTTTATTATAAGCAAAAGCCTCTGTCTCTGCTCACAGGGCTGGTTCACAGATTATTATTATTATTAAATATAGAAATCCTTTCTTCGAGCTGAAGATTGCCAGACCATTAGTCCATGATTAATTGGTACCCACCTCTGCTGGGAGATAGAAATTCAACAGCTATTCAGCGGAAGTTGTATTTTTGC
This sequence comes from Mobula hypostoma, assembly GCF_963921235.1. Lineage (NCBI taxonomy): Eukaryota > Metazoa > Chordata > Chondrichthyes > Myliobatiformes > Myliobatidae > Mobula > Mobula hypostoma. The sequence goes on from NC_086117.1 coordinate 34,960,635, forward strand.
TGAGAAAATTTAAAAAAAAACAACAGCTCAATTTCAGATTTTAATGCCAACCACTTTAATTTTAAGTGGACTAACAGTTCTAGCTAACCTTTCAATTGACTAAGAGGCTGTCTGATTAACAAGAAGAATTTCCTGTGCCATGTAAGGTGGTTGGAGAAGAAAAACTTGTCTTACTTGAAACATTGAATCCCGAATAAATTTACACTAAATAAATAAATAAATCTTGAATCGATTTATGCTGTTCAAAGGGAGGGGAAAACTGCAGTTTTAATCCCAAATCCTTGAGCTCAGGTCCAATAATGATCTTCAAGATTATATATCACATCCTTCCGAGCTTTAGTTTATTAATAAGTATGTAGATCCAGAGTTGAGTTCCAACAATATTCAAATGGAAGCTTACCCCAGGTGGTTGCCCAGCTGGAAAGAAACAAAACTAAATCCAAGGCTCACATATCATAAGCAAAGACAATCATGAAAAGCATAAGTGAATATGCCCAAGTTAGTGCCTGGGTGAATGAATAGCACTCAGAGAAACAAGTCATTGAGTTATTCTGGATTCTTCCTCCTTTTCCTGAGAGGGAAAAAAATGTCTCTCCCAGTAATTTCTCCTCATGCCCCCTTCTGTCTTTTTCCACTCCCCATCATTCTGGTTCCTTTCTGGATGGGAAGGCATGGGAATTCTGGTGGAGGCAGGAGATTGGGGCCGAGAGGGACATGGATCAGTCATGATGAAATGGCTGAGCAGACTTGATGGACCAAATGACCTACTTTTGCTCCTGTATCTTATGGTCTTATGGTCTTCTTACCCCTTCCCTTCTCCTCATATGAACACTACCTCCCTCTGGTACCTTTTCTCCTTTCTTTTCTCCCCCAGTCCAATCTCCTCTCCCATTAGATTCCTTCTTCTTCAGCTCTTTGCCTCTTCCACCGATCACCTCCCAGCTTCTCACTTTATTCGCCCTGTCCCCATTCCCCCTCACCTGGCTTCACCTATCACCTACCAGCATGTACCCCTTCCCCCTCTCCGCATCTTCTTATTCTGGCTTCATCCCCTTTCCTTTCCAGTCCTGGTGAAGTGTCCAGGGCCCAAACTATCTGCTGTTTATTCCCCTCCACAGAGGCTGCCAGACCTGCAGAGTTCTTCCAGCATTTGTGGGTGTGTTGCCATGGAGGGGGGTAGCAGAGGAGGATTAATCAAGAAGGTAATAGTCAATAATTTTCTTTTAAACACTCAGTCTTTCACAAGATGAGGGCCACACCGATGAGGCCCCCATCCAAAATCACATTTACTCAACCTGTTCAACTCAAACCCAGTCATAATCACTTGTGTTTTCCTCTGGCTCAAAACCTTAATATAAGTAACTGGATATCTCAGTACAGGCAACACAACACAATCAACCCCTCCAGTGTAAGTGCTTAACCCTTCTTCACTCTGACTCAACATTCCTCCTTAGGACACCAGGAGAATAAAGACTACAGCTCTGCCTTTAATGCCATCATTCCAAATAAACTGATTCCTAAGATCCGGAACCTGGGCATTTAGCACTCAGATCTGCAGCTGGATCTTTAACTTCATCACAGACAGGACCCACTGTAAAAATAGGGGACAAGCTCTCCTCTATAATCACTCTGAGCACTGTTGCCCCACAAGGCTGTATACTCAGCCCTCTGCTGTACTCACTGTACACCCATGATTGAGTAGCCAAGTTTCCATCGAACTCAATATATAAGTTTGCTGATGACACAACAATTGTAGGCCGTATCTCGGGTAATGATGAGTTTGAGTACAGAGAGGAAATTAAGAACCTGGTGGCATGGTGCAAAGACAATAAGCTATCCCTCAACGTCAGCAAGTGGAAAGAATTGGTTGCTGACTTCAAAAGGAGTAGCGGACCGCACGACCCAATTTACATCGGTGGTGCGCAAGTGGAACAGGTCAAAAGCTTTAAGTTCCTCAGGGTCAATATCACAAATGACCTGACGTGGTCCAACCAAGCAGAGTCCACTGCCAAGAAGGCCCACCAGCGCCTTTACTTCCTGAGAAAACTAAAGAAATTTGGCCTGTCCCCTAAAATCCTCACTAATTTTTATAGATGCACTGTAGAAAGCATTCTTCTAGGGTGCATTACAACCTGGTATGGAAGTTGTCCTGTCCAAGACCAGAAGAAGCTACAGAAGATCGTGAACACAGCGCAGCACATCACACAAACCAATCTTCCGTTCTTGGACTCACTTTGCACCGCACGCTGTCGGAGCAGTGCTGCCAGGATAATCAAGGACACAACCCACCCAGCCAACACACTTTTCATCCCTTTTCCCTCCAGGAGAAGGCTCAGGATCTTGAAGACTCATATGGCCAGATTTGGGAACAGCTTCTTTCCAACTGTGATAAGACTGCTGAACTGATCCTGACCCGGATCTGGGCCGTACCCTCCAAACATCCGGACCTACCTCTCGGTTTTTTTGCACTACCTTACTTCCCATTTTTCTATTTTCTATTTATGATTTATAATTTAAATTTTTAATATTTACTTCAAATTGTAATCCAGGGAGTGGGAAGTGCAGAATCAAATATCGCTATGATGATTGTACGTTCTAGTATCAACTGTTTGGCGACAATAAAGTATAAAGTATGAAGAATAAGTTGTTGGAAGTGTTTTTGATAAACATCCTGGCTCTAAGAGATCGATCAGCAGTATCAATTTTCACACTGATCAAGGTGTTTTCAAATGATAATGTGGCTAATGCATTAATATACTGACATTAACCTGGTTTTCTGATTCTGTATCAAATACAATCAATGTAGCCATTTTTGATTTCTTCTTTTAATACCAACACCTGACTGATCCCCAGTGAGACTGTTCCACACCTCTGCTCCCCTTGCATTCAATGAAAATTCAAACCATCTTCTTCTTCGGGGTCTTTCCCTATTCGGCTGATTAATGGGAATTTTGAGGGACAGGCAGCTCCCATAACATCCCTGAGAAATACTCCTGCCTTTCACACTGACAGAGTTATGAAGCAGCACAGCACAGAAATAAATGCCTTAGCCCATGTAGTCCGTGCTGAACTGCCACACTGCCCAGTCCCATCGAACCACGCGGACCATAGTCCCCCTTCCCCTCCAATCTATGCATGAATCCACTCTCAAATCTTGCAATTGAACCCGCATCCACCACCCCTGCGGCAACCCACTCCACACTCACCTCACTCTTCCAGCGAAGAAATCCGTCCCCAGGCTTCCTCCAAATCTTTACCTCCTACCCTCAACCCAGGACCTCCAGTTCCAGTCCCACCCAACCTCGGTGGAAAAAGTCCACCTGCATCCACCCGCCCCCCAATCCTGCAAATTTCCTGATGTCAAATAAGAGAAAATCTACAGGTGCTGGAAATCCAAGCAACACACAGTAAATGCCAGAGGAACTCAGCAGGCGAGGCAGCAACTGCGGAAAAGAATATATAGTTGACGTTTCAGGCTAAAATCTTTCAGCAGGACCCTCCTGATGTGGCCTTCCTATCCTTTGTTCTCATGTGACATTTCAATTCTCTCCGAATGCATTGTGGTTAACTTGTCTACATGTTTTTAAATATGACCATGCCAATAAGAACAGAGCAGAAATGGACACTTTCGCCCCCTACTTGAATTACATTTCTCTGCATTCAGGATACATCCTTCTGTGCCTTTCCTAATATATGTTTGTACAAATACCTCTTAAACATACATCTTGCTTGATCACCTCCTCTGGCAATGTATTTCAGATATCAAGCACTGATTGTATAAATCTTATGGGCTTATTTGCTGTCAGTGCCACTAATTCAATTTGTGAATGCCAGAGTGTTGACTTTTCTAGGGAGTGCAGATATGGTAATAGGTAGGAAGGAATAGAACCTGTTTTACAGTTTTCGATGATATTTCCATCTGATTGATTATTCTGCACACTTCTTCAAAGGTTAGATCCAGGATGTCAAATGGTTTTGATCGCATCCCCTTGTTTCACAGCCCATACCTTAACAATCTCACAGGAGCCAAAAATTGTATCTTTTCGCCAATCTGTTTAGCTCGATCACCAAATGATTGCACGTGCTAAATTTGTAAAACTGAAAAATTTTTGAAGTCACTGGATTAGAGGCAGTTAATCTGATCAACATTCTATTAAGCCCCCTCCTCACCCCCTCAATCTATTATTTCAGTCACTGTATTGTAAACACTTTAAATTACATTTTATAATGCAGTTTAACTTGTAAATACATGCTGGCATTTAGGTACATTTTATTCCATATCTGTATTTTAACCTCTGACTTTATTTTATATAATTCTTTACAATTGTTGGATGGTGTTGTTTATTTGCTGCATGTTGCGCTAACACACCGCAGCAAATTCCTAATTATGTAAGTGTATATGGCAAATAAAGGGGATCCTCGAAGTTGATCCTTGATTAAATTGCCCTTTCAAAGCTTTTACTGTCCTTCAAGAGATCTCATCATTAGTTTGTGACACCAGTAAACTTACCAGTATCTTCCAAGTCTGAGGCTCAACTGCCAGCATTATCTTTGGCTTCAGTTTTTCATGTATAGTGGTCTATTCTCATAGTTAGCATTATATCTGCCACAGCTATAATCTATACCCGGACATCATGACTGTTGAACACCGTGCTCTTTGGCTACACAATTAGATACTTCTGTGGTACTCTCTAGAATAACATAAGACCACAAGATCACATGATATAGGATAGGAATTAGGCCATTTGGCCCACCGAGTCTGCTTCGCCATTTCATGATGATTAATCTATTTTGCCTCTCAGCCCCGATTTCCTGGTTTCTCCCCATATTCCTTTGTGCCCTGACTAATCAAGAACCTATCAACCTCTGCTGTAAATATACCCAATGACTTGGGCTGCACAGCCTCCAGTGGCAAAGAATTCCACAGATTCACCACACTCTGGCTAAAGAATTCCTCCTTGTCTTCGTTCCAAATGGACATCCCTCTATTCTGAGGCGTGTCCTCCGGTCTTACACACGCCCACCATAGGAAACATCCTCTCCACATCCACTCTTTCGAGGTATTTCAATATGTGATATGTTTCAATCAGATGAACCCATATTCTTCTGAATTCAAGTGAGTAGAGGCCCAGAGCCATCAAACACTCTTCATCCCAAACCTGCTGACAATTGAGGATTTTATTGCTTCTGTTATGCTGTTGTTCACTGAGGGAAGGAACAAGGACAGAGTTGGTAACACAAAATTCTTTAGCGATTGCTGTCAACTTACAGCAGTGGCTGGTACAACAATGTAGTAGAGTCATCCAGCATTTAACCAAGCTCTTCAACCCATGGAGTATATGACAGTCACCATGCACTGATTTGCACTAATCATACACTAATCCTATTTTTATTCTTCCCACATTCCTATTAAATACCCCCAGATCCTTTCAGTCACAAACACACTAGGAATAATTTACAGTGGACAAATAACCTTCCAATCTGTACACATTCAGAATGTAGGAGATTGTGCAAACCGTACGTAGACAACACCAGAGGTCAGAATTGAACCCTGGATATTGGAGCTAGGAGGTGGATGCTCTACAAGACACAACATTATCAAAAGTAAAACCACACGACACACATTATTACACCCACACTCATGCATTCTTCACCATTTCTTCCTCTAAATTAGTGTTGCCAGTTGTATCATTTCTTTACAATTATCAAGGAAGCCTAAGTTTGTTTTGTCAGTCCAGTCAGCATCCATTAGTCCTTCTCTCAAATTCAATCTGCAGGACATTCAGATACATTAGAATACACCAGGAGTACCCATTACAATTTTAGCCCTCTGTGTAATCAAAGATGATAGAGTCATACCAATCTTTGTGATGTATGCAAAAGACCTGACTGCCGATCAGCATTAAATGTGCAGCTAATGGGAATCTGAATTTTACAATTGAAGTCTATGTTACAGATAGATTGACCTTACACAGATAAAGCATGGCTTCAAAATTAACTACAGCGATTGAATTGATAGATCAAATCTGCTATACTGTGAACATTTCTGCTCCAGAAGATGGTACTGGTTTCCAGCAGAAAGTCCCCTCATGTATGTTGACATTTAATGTATATACTCTCATCACCAATCATGGACAAACTATGTGACAGATAATGGTTTTAATAAAACTGCATCAGAGAAACAAAAAAAAATTAGGAAATATATAACATCTATTTTCCTAGGCAATTAATTTTATTGAATAAAGACAGATTCTGAAGAAGCAAATCTAGAAATTTTGAGCAACACACAAAATAAGCTGTAGGAACTGCAGTACTTGGAGCAGAATAAACAGTCAACACTTCGAGTCAAGATCTTGATTAAGTGTCCCGGCCCAAAGTGGTGATTGTTTATACGCTGCCTGATTTGCTGAGTTACTCCAGAATTTTGTGTGTGTGCGTGCGTGTTTTTTTAATAAAATATTTCCCAAAACACAATAAACAGTTTGAGAAGCCAACACCCATCTTCTGTATAAGATAAGTACTCTCCCATATGTGTCAAATGCAAATACACAGCAAGTATACAATAGGGAACCCTCATGTTTTCTGCACAAACTCCACACAAAGTGAACTATGAGAATATAGTCAGCCTCACTTATACAAACACTGATACGGTGGGAAAGTGGACTTGGCATTTACGTACACCATTCAAGTTGACACATCCGAGTTTCTTTGTTTTCAAGCACGCTCCTAATAATATCACTATTCATGCAAGCTACATCTTCTTATTGGCTTATAGGCAAAGCTGCCATGGAACAGTCACTGTGCATCCAGGAACACATTATACAACTTTGCCATTTTTTCCCCATTATTTAAAAGGACAATCTAATGACATGTGGAGACTTGACTGGGCAGCCTCAGAACTTCCTGCAGGCTACTCAAATATTTTCTAAAGATAACCTAGTCTGCTATAAGTAACAGAAAGTGCTTTCTCCAACACATGAATGCAAAAATGCTCAGTAATAACTCCACCAACAGTAATCGATTGCAATAAGAGGGTTTATGGCAATGGTCAATCACACAAGGATATTAGGAGACAAAAGACAAGAAACAAATAAAAAAAATAAAATCAGGTTTAATTATCATTCAAACCATTCATGGATAGAGTTGAACGAAACAGTCCTCTTCTGTGGCCAAGGTACATAACATACAATCAAAATAGCAAGAGAGAAAACAGAACTACACATATTGTTAAGCAAGAAAACACATGTATAGAGCAAGAGGGTAGAGCAGTGAACAGCTTTAAGTTCCTCGACAAAAACATCACCAAGGATCTCACGTGCTCTGTGTATATCAGCTATGTGGTGAAAAAGACACAACAGTGCCTCTTTCACCTCAGATGGTTGAAGAAGTTTGGTATTCGCCTCCAAATCCTAAGAACATTCATTAGTGGTACAATTGAGAGCATCCTGACTGGCTACATCACTGCCTGCTATGGGAGATGTACTTCCCTCAATTGCAGGACTCTGCAGAGAGTGGTCCAGACAGCCCAGCACATCTGTAGGTGTGAACTTCCCACTATTCAGGTCATTTACAAAGACAGGTGTGAAGAAAGGGCCCAAAGGATCATTGGGGACCTGAGTCACCTCAACCACAAACTGTTCCAGCTGCTACCATCCAGGAAATGGTACCGCAGCATAAAAGCCAGGGCCAACAGGCTCCGGACAGCTTCTTCCACTAGGCCATCAGTCTGCTTAGTTCATGCAGACACAACTGTATCTCTATGTTATATTGACTCTCCTGTTATACACACTATTTATTATAAATTACTATAAATTGCACATTGCACATTTAGACGGAGACGTAATGTAAAGATTTTTTCTCCTCATGTATGTGAGGGATGTAAGTAACAAAGTCAATTCAATTCATGCCCCTGAGTGACATGCAAATTGATAGCATAGCTCCCAAAAACCCAACCTGTCATTCTACCGATTGAACACTAGGGGTAGCACTGAAGGGAGAGGCCAAGATCCCAGCTGAGCATGGACACCACACTTCACCGCCTGAGGCATCTTCTCACCTGGATTGCAGCAGCAAGCAAGCCTATGGCTTGAGGCCCTGTCCTCGCTACAACCAAGGCCACACTGCTGCCTCGTCGCTTGTCTCACCACCAAACAAGGGAAACAGGCCTGCGGCATCTTACATTTTCAATGTACAACAGAGTCTTGCAATCACAAGAGAAGTGTCCAAGACAGCCACTGACAGTTATACTGCATCATCTCCAGTGTCTTCGAGTGGGAGGCAGCAACATGGTCTGTAGCCAGGTCAGCTCCTCCAAATCCTCTCTGTCCCACACCTAGGCTTCTCCTTCTTTGGCCCATCCACCGGCTTCTCCTTCTCTGGTCCAGCCGTTGGCTTCTCCTGCTCCAACTTGAGTGCCGGCTTCTCCTTCTCCAAACCAAGTGCTGATTTCTCTTTCTCCGACACATCCATCGGCTACTTAGATGCCCCAGCCGGCTGCACCAAAGAACAAACAGATCACTGATTCAGTAGACCTGCTGTGCTCATTCTTGGATTCCAGAATAGTCTTATGATCATAAAAAAAAACACATTTTAAAAGGAAAAGTGCATCTTTGGTCCCTGAGAGGCCACTGCATTCAAATGTGCCGTCATCTTACCAGAATGTACCAGAAAGAACCTGCCCATCTTCAAAGAGCACACAAAACAATGGAGATGGTTATTGACTTCAGAAGAACTTGCACCACTCACCCTTTCCATCGGTGGCACAGCAGGGAAGACTGCAAGCAGTTTCAAACTCCTGGGAATGCACATCACACACAACCTCTCACATCCCAGATAGTCAAGAAAGCTCACCAATGCTTCCAAGGAGGCTAAAGACAGGTGGAATATGCACATCCATACTCACATCATTCACTGCTCACTAGGGAAACTACACTACAGTGGACAGGAATGGGAGAGAAGCCATTTCTATCTTTCAATGATATTATTGAACACGCAGTAAAGATATTATTTCTTGAGCAACGCATACAATTTCTGAAAAATCAATAAAAGACTGCAGAAGCTAGATATCCGAACAGAAACTTCTGGAAAAAAAAACAAAGTGGGTTGGGAAGAGTCTCTGGATAAAAAAGTAGTGAATGTTTTCAGTATGATGAAGAGACACAAAGAGCATAAATTTAAAGGTGAGAAGTAGGAGGATTAGAGAGAATCAGAGCAAGATTATTTTCCCCATACAGAGATAGAATGGAATCTGGAATACACCACATGAGGAGGTGATAGAGGCTTGCATAGTATCTATACAGACGTTCAAATTACCAAAGCATAAGAGCTATAGACTAATAATAAGTAAATAGGTTTTGTGTATGTTGGGCAATGGTCAACATGGATATAGTGCTGTCAAGGGCTTGTTTCTATGCTGTGCAAATCAATTTCCTGTTTTTATTATGTATAATTTTTTTTAAGAATACGGTTTCCTTTATCAGTAACATTCTGAAAATATAAATTTTGCATCCTTTTTGCTCGCTTATGCTATATATATAATTTATCCCCATTTTCTGAATCAAACTCTGGACAAACAAATCATCACACAGCAGACCAAATCCCTTGATGTCAATTTGCTCCACAACTTGCTGAATCATTGTAGAATTAATATAAGCTTCACTAGGAATTCAAAGCAAATCACAGCCTTCAAAGGGATCAGCAAATTGGGTTTGTCATCGATAGGGTCTCACAAATATGAAAAGAAGAGTTTGGTTAATAGACTGAATAGTGAGATATTTAAAATGAAAGAAAATTCACTGGTTAAATTGATAGCTTATTCGAAAGTTGCAAAGTTTTAAATTTGAATCACTTCATCTAACTGATTGGTCTCTCTTTGGTGAAAAATTAAATTCACTCTTAGTGAATTTATATATTTTATATATAAAGTTATCTATGCACACACTAGGGTACAGGTGAGGCACAGATTCATATGTACCTCCATTTACATGTATCTATTCATCTCAATATAGTTCAAAGTACATTTATTAACAAAGTATTTATACCGTATGCAACCTTGAGATTCGTCTCCTTACACACAGCCACAAAACAAAGAAACCCAATAGAACCCATTAAAAATGAACACCCAATGTGCAGAAAAAAAAATATTGTGAGAAGAATAAAAGTAAGCAAATTACATTCAGAACCGATGTTCACGAAAGTGGACCCACCACCACAAAGCTAGTTGTCACCTCAGCCGATTCAGGAGTGCTATAGTTGCAGATCACAGCCTCATTCAGCACAGAGACAAGTGAACTTTGTGGAGCAACAAACTGAAACAGGCCATCGTCACCTCCAGCCCTGACACTCTGACATTTTCAATCTGGCCTGACACTTTAATCATACCAACCTCGGATCGTTCCTCACTCTCGGACTCAGCCCTCCGATACATCAGTGAGACTAAGCATAGACCTGGCAACCATTTTGCAAACACCTGCATTTTGTCTGCATGGTCATCCCAAGGGTCTAGATGCATGACACCTCATCTCTTTTTTCTACTTACACGCGAACCTGCTGTCCTCAGCTTTCTCTAGTGCCAGGGCGAGGCCTTACACAAACTTACAACCCAATGGAATAAACATTGAATATTCCAATTTCAAATCGTCTTCACCAACAGTGTCTTCTCTTCTTTTGCAAACATCCCACCCTGCAAAAACTGATTTCAAGGAGGTAGCACCATCAATTTGCAGGAGACTTCCGGGAGAGCTGGGATGTCTGCAATAGAGTAGCTCCTTAGCAGCCAGCCAGCTAGTTTAAATAACGTTAGCTATGCTGATGAACGAATGACCCCTGTTAAACTCACCTCAACATGTTTTTTACAGTCTTAACCCACCATGGGCAATATAAAAGTCACTGTTGCAAACAGTGCAGCGAGCAACACTGTCATTATTTTTGACCCCTATTTGGCAGGGGTACACTTTAGTGTAGTCTGGGGTGACGTATGTTTTATATATTTTTTGGAATACTCTGCCATGGCACATGCTCGCTCGCGCTCTCTCTCTCTCTCTCTCTCTCTCGTGGTCGCTCGCGTGCTCTCTCGCGTGCTCTCGCTTGCTTTCTGTCTTGTGCTCTTGCTCTCGCTTGCTTTCTCTCTCGCTTGCTTGCTCTCGCGCTCTCTCTCGCTTGCTTGCTCTCACACTCTCTCTCTCGCTTGCTCATTCTCAAAAAAATTGATTTCCGTGTTATTGTATATAATTTGCGGGCATCAGGGAGTCACTATTCAAATGCGGGAGACTCCCGGAACTTCCAGGAGAAGTGGGATGTCTGCCTTTGTATCTTTTCTAATACATTACTTTTCTCACCATCCCCCTACCCAACTCCAGTTCTCCCAGCATCTGGTAATGCTCCTCTCCTCATCCTGGTCTATCTACCATCACTGAATCCCATCCCCATCTAGTTGCATCTGCTTGTCACCCCTTGCTTAATGGTTCCTTACCCTATCAGTTTCTTATTACACAGGCAGCCTTGGTGTTCCCACTTATCACCCTCTTTGTTGTCTCCCAACTTCATCCCTCCCATTCTCCACATGGTTCCATCTGCCCGTCATCCTTCAACTCTCTTCAATTCACCTACCAGACCCTGTATCACGCTTCTTTAAATTAGCCCTCTTTCATATCTCCACTCAGTCCCAATGCAGAGTTTCAACTTAAAACATCAACAATTCCTTTTCCCTCCCATGGATGTTACTCAACCTTTGAACTTTCTCCAGCAGACTGCCTGTTGCTCATAAACCCACAACTCTGGTTCATCAAAGGAGAATGTCTTGAAGTTCATTCCCCTTGGCACAACTAGATATATGTTATATTCTGCTTCCAAAACGTATGCCGTTGAAAGAGTTCCAGAGTTAGCGATTCATTACCATGAACATGCTTTACGGCAAAACCATACTCAGTACATACAGACCTGTCTCTTCTTATTAAGAAAGTCACAGCAGTCAGCTACCTGCTTGCAAATTATGACTTTATAAGCAGCTTCTTGCAAGCAGTCACTCTGTGAGATTCTCCTGTCTGCAAAGATGACTGCTAAATATTGATATAGCAGTTTCCATGGTACTGGAAATGAGAACCAGAAATACTTCAAAAATTGGTCATGCAAAATAAATGTACTATTATGCAAGGTTTCTTATTAATTTCTACATCTACATTATGCACAGTATGATTTTGGTTGTGATTTATCCCTGGATTTAATGATGCATTAGTTAGTGAGAATATATAGGTAAAATGACTTACCATTGTTGCAACTGAATTAACAGATTGATTCAAATTAAAACAGTGAACTGCTGTGAAGGGCTTGCAAGCACATGCTGATTATTAATCCAACCATATTTATTGTGAAACTCAGCATCTGAAAACCTATTATTGGTAAATAAAAATACTTTGACAAGTGTTAGGGAGTAGTCTGGTGTTATGTGAATATAGCAGATATTAATTCAAACAAAAACTAGGTTTCATTTCTTATTGTAAATGTAAAAAAGTTCAGGAAGCTTGCTATTAGTCTTTAGTTCTTATTGTAAATTGCCAGCAGTACGCTGAGGTTAAAAGCCTACTGACTGAGAGATATGGTTTACAAACTGGTGACCAAGAGATGTTTGCAAATGCATGAGCCAAATGTGAAGACAATGGGGTTATATTAATTGCCTTGCAACAAACCAGGGAACATGGGCTAAGTTATTTGCACTATTGTTACTGAATTCAAATGGGCATACCAGATAGTTGTTGTCCCTTGGCATATCAAACATGATCACGGATATAGGCAATCAATATTTTTGTGTACTTAAGATGCTTGTGTACTCAGAGTCCACCCTAACAACAGTAATTTTGGGTGTTTGGGATTTCTGCCCCCAGAATTTTTTGACTATTTCTGTGAATTACTTTGTAACAAAGGTGTTTGAACATTCAGAAGCATCTGTCACTGTAGATATGTAATTCAAAGGAAGTATTGTCAACCCAAAATATTGAAGGAAACAATATCATTGTACAAATGGCAGGAGATACTGTGGCACTAGGACAAGGACTTTTAGGATAGAAAATATCTTCTTCCCCAATGCCATGAGACTACTGAACTCCCTGCCACCACCCAGCTTTCATCACATATGAAACACCAGTAACATTTTACTGTTTACTTTTTTAACTTGTGTCATAAATACACATTATTGCCTGTTAATTTATTTGTGGTAATATTACTTTATGCATTACGAGTGAGTTGGTTTGGGGGAACTTTGTTTCATTTTGCAATTTTCATGTATAAGGTTGAATGACAGAAAAATTGAACATGAATTTAGATATAAAAATTTTAAGATGTAGTTTTTTTTCTTGCTGGTTAAAATTCTTTGCTCTTTATTACAGATTAGTTCATTGCCAATCCTTGGTAATGGGAATAAGGCAGTTAATTAGAATTCATATAAGCCCTTGGCAAATGTTAATAAAAGTCTTCGATGGGCCTTTTCCTGCTCCTCTTTCTTATTTACTCCACAATCTGCATGGGATTATATCATGTTCATCCATCAACTTGTATCTCTCACCTATATTTCAAATTTCAGCATTCTCATTTTTCTCTGTAGCTGTGCCTCCCTTTTCATTATCGGGGCGAGGGACTGCAATTCTCAGGTGCCAATGTGAATGCAGTTGAAGAATTGCTCCAAGCTATTTGTCAAACATCCTAAAGCAGAAACTTACCTCAGGTTGAACTCAGTCAATCATATTCAATTCCTTCTCCCATCAGTTTCTTTACAGCAATATTATGTGTATACCAGTCCACCATATCAAGATAGAACTGACAAGATTTAAAAATATTACACCCGAGTGTTTGTGCTTAATGCAGTCTCTGTTGACAGGGCTGCAGGTTGCAATTATTTCCCTGCCAATGTGAAATGCAAGGCAATTCCGATGTGTTGGCAGACACTCAGTCTAAGGGTGGTCAGGCCAGTGACCCTTCCATAACGTAGAAGGTGTGGATTCAAACACCAGAAGCTAGAGGATAAAGCAATTTTATAACTATACAGTAAATGGAAAAGAAATTTTACTGTACAGCTTATCAAAAATATGGGAGATATATATGATTTTATTTTTGAATGGGATTACCATTTAGAGTTCAATTAGGACTGGTGTAAGCATTAATTTAATTTGGCCTGATTTTATTCGGGTCTATTGACTGCATCTTGCTCCAGTAATATGGTGGTGTGCTTGGTCACAGCGGCCTCTTTAGGTCCAACAAATAAGGCAAATGTATTGTTTTGAATATTTTTTCTTGTGTTCGCAAGACCGTGTTGGATATTGGTGATATAAAATACTGCAACCCTGGTTCGTTGGTGAGACCACGTGGCCTCGGCTGGCACGTGGACCAGGTCCTCATGCAGTTGTGCCGCCTGCTACAGCCACACGGCGAGATGGCGATGGAGGCAGTGTGGGAAAGAACCAGAAGCACAGCAGGCTCACTGGAATCTGTACTGGGAAGGGAGCAGGCCCCTGCAGGGCAGCTCGCCTGATGGTGCTGCTTTGTACTGTTCAATCCATGACAGACAAGTTGAGTTGCCTTCCTCTGTAGCCAACTCAGCGTAAGACTACCTGATTTGCCTTCATCTGCAGCTGCTACTGCATGAGATAAGGAACTCCTGCATGCTTGTTCTTGCAAAAGTGTGACTCCAGGACAACATCCCATGCACCATCAGTGTTCAGGCCATGCCACTCAGGGGCTTGCTAATATTATTTTCTGTGACTGTATGTGCTATGGTAACTTTATCTACTGTGCACTGTGTGTGACTGTATATACTCTGTTTTGCATCTTGGCCCTGGAGGAATGCTGTTGTTTTATCTGTGTATATGTGTGTGGTTGAATGACAGTTAAACTTAAACTTTGAACCTGGTACAGCAAGTCAAATGTGCAGGAACTTAAAGAAGCTGCCCTGATTAGTGGTGTCAGTCTCATTTATCATGGGCATGCTGGCCAGAAGAAACATCAGTCTGATCAAGGACAGGGGAAGCAGACAAGCCGGTTGTCTTTTCTCCCCCCGCCCTCCCTCACTCCTATTTTGTGGACTTTGAACAGTTTTTTGCTGTTGGATAATCTAATCAGAGCAACTGAATGTGGACACAGGAAGCTTCAGGTAATGATCTTCTAAACCTGAGACCATTCTCAAACAAATAGCCATTTGTTATGAAAAGGACATGGACTCTGAACTGATTCTTGCTTTGGGACAATCTAATCAGAGCCATATACCTGAGACCATTCTCAGAGGAGTAGCTACTTTTTTTATGTAAAATGCCAGACCTGCAATCGGTAATCTCATTCGACTCTGTCTGGGTTGCCTCATTTCACCGGTTTGGACCAGTCAGAGTGTAAAGGCACAAATACACAAGGCTGGGGTGGGCAGAGCCATGAAACAATGTTGGTTGTAGCCCTGTACAATGACCAGTAAGAAAGTGACCCAGGTAGGTCAGGTGACCTTGAGCCAATGGGATGGAGATCCAATGGTTCAATTGATGAGGAACAGTGTAAGACTCAGGAGCTCCAAATACACAGGGGCGATAATTCTCCAGCAGCCATTGTGGATAAGGAGGACGCCACGGACACGTGGAGATCAGGACCACGAGGAATGCCTGGCCAGCGTAGACTCCTTTCCCGGGTAATATCTTTTTCTCTTCATTGACTGTTCATGGAGAGTCAGGGGTTCTAGTAGGGAGCACACAGATAGATAAGAATGTGAACCCACCTGCTTTTAGTTGAAATAATAGAAGTTATTTGTCAGTATATACAGATTCTCTTTGCCTCACTGGTCATTATTACAAGGGATGATTCTTGTAATAGGCACTTCCCTTCCCACTATCCCACTATCAGAAGTACCTACAGGACTTACAGGAGGTATTACTTTAAGAAGGCAAAATCCAAAGATCGCCACCGTCAGGCCATGCCATTCTCTCACAGTTATTATCATGTAGGAGGTACAAAAACCTGAAGTCACACACCATAATGTTCAAGAACAGCTACTTCCCTTCATCCATTCTTAAACCAAGCTGCACAACTCTAAACACAACAGCTTAGGAACACTATGCTACTGTAATCACTTTGCACTAAAATGAACTCCATTTTTGTTTGTTCTCATTGTGTTCTTATAAGAAATATATGCAATTATATATGTGAATGTTGTGTATCTGATGGTATGTGCAAGGGAAGCTGCTGGAAGTGAGTTTTTCGTTGCATCTATGCATATATGTACTTGTACATATGATAAGCATATGGATTAATACGTGGAAATATGATGCTGTAGCTATTAGTGAAACATAGTTGCAGGAGGGGTGTGATTGGCAACTAAATATTCCTGGATTTCATATAACCATATAACAATTACAGCATGGAAACAGGCCATTTTGGCCCTTCTAGTCCGTGCCAAACTCTTATTCTCAGCCCATAACCCTCTATTTCTTTCCTGTCCACATAACTGTCCAATTTAACTTTAAACGACAACATCGAACCTGCCTCAACCACTTCTGCTGGAAGCTCGTTCCACGCAGTTATCACTCTCTGAGTAAAGAAGTTCCCCCTCATGTTACCCCTAAACTTTTGCCCTTTAACTCTCAACTCTGTCCTCTTGTTTGAATCTCCCCCACTCCCAATGGAAAAAGCCTATCCACATCAACTCTATCTATCCCCCTCATAATCTTAAATACCTCTATCAAATCCCCCCCCCAACCTTCTGCTTTCCAAAGAAAGCATTTTGTTGCTTCAGGTGTGATAGAGTTGGAGGGACAAGTGGGGAGGTGTAGCATTGCTTGTCAGAGAAAATATTACAGCAGTGCTCTGGCAGGATAGATTAGAGGGCTCGTCTAGGGAGGCTATTTAGGTGGAATTGAGGAATGGGAAAGGTGGAGTAACACTTATAGGGGCGTATTATAGACCACCAAATGGGAGCGAGAATTGGAGGAGCAAATATGGAAGGAGATAGCGGATGTTTGTAGTAAGCACAGGGTTGTGATTGTGGGAGATTTTAATTTTCCATACATAGACTGGGAAGCCAAAAATGTAAAAGGGCTGGATGGTTTGGAGTTTGTAAAATGTGCGCAGAATAATTTTTTGCAGCAATACATAGAGGTACCAACTAGAGAAGGGGCAGTGTTGGGTCTCCTGTCAGGGAACGAGATAGGTCAGGTGACAGAGGTATGTGTTGGGGAGCATTTCGGGTCCAGTGATCACAACACCATTAGTTTCAATATAATTATGGAGAAGGCGAGGACTGGACCCAGGGTTGAGATTTTTGATTGGAGAAAGGCTAACTTTGAGGAAATGTGAAAGGATTTAGAAGGAGTGGATTGGGACAATTTGTTTTATGGGAAGGATGTAATAGAGAAATGGAGGTCATTTAAAGGTGAAATTTTGAGGGTACAGAATCTTTATGTCTTTATGTTCCTGTAAGGCTTGAAGGAAAGGTTAAATGTTTGAGGGAGCCATGGTTTTCAAGGGATATTGGAAACTCAGTTCGGAAAAAGAGAGATATCTAAAATAAATAGGTAGCATAAAGTAAATGAGGTGCTCGAGGAATATAAAGAATGTAAAAAGAATCTGAAGAAAGAAATTAGTAAAGCTAAAAGAAGATACGAGGTTGCTTTGTCAAGTAAGTTGAAAATAAATCCAAAGGGTTTCTACAGTTATATTAATAGCAAAAGGATAGTGAGGGATAAAATTGGTCCCTTAGAGAATCAGAGTGGACAGCTATGTGCGGAGCCAAAAGAGATGGGGGAGATTTTGAACGATTTCTTTTTTTCGGTATTCATGAAGGAGAAGGATGTTGAATTGTGTAAGGTAAAGGAAACAAGTAGGGAAGTTATGGAAACTATGATGATTAAAGAAGAGGAAGTATTGGCGCTTTTAAAGAATATAAATGTGGATAAATCTTCGGGTCCTGACAGGATATTCCCTAGGACCTTGAGGGAAGTTAGTGTAAAAATAACAGGGGTTCTGACAGAAATATTTCAAATGTCATTAGAAACGGGGATGGTGCCGGAGGATTGGCATATTGCTCATGTTGTTCCATTGTTTAAAAAGGTTTTAAGAGTAAACCTAGCAATTATAGCCCTGTAAGTTTGACATCAGTGGTGGGTAAATTAAAGGAAAGTATTCTTAGAGATGGTATATATAATTATCTGAATAGATAGGGTCTGATTCGGAACAGTCAACATGGATTTGTGCATGGAAGGTCATATTTAACAAATCTTAATGAATTATTTGAAGAATTTATGAGGAAAGTTGACGAGGGTAAAGCAGGGGCTGTTGTCTATATGGACTTCAGTAAGGCCTTTGACAAGGTTCCACATGGAAGGTTCAATCGTTAGGTATTAATATTGAAGTAGTGAAAATGGATTCAACAGTGGCTGGATGGGAGATGCCAGAGAGTAGTGGTGGATAACTGTTTGTCAGGTTGGAGGTCGGTGACTGGTGGTGTGCCTGAGAGATCTGTACTGGGTCCAGTGTTGTTTGTCATATACTTTAATGATCTGGATGATGGGGTGGTAAATTGTATTAGTAAGTATGCAGATGATACTAAGATAGGTGGCGTTTTGGATCATGAAGTAGATTTTCACAGCTTGCAGAGAGATTTACGCTAGTTAGAAGCGTGAGCTGAAAGATGGCAGATGGAGTTTAATACTGATAAGTGTGAGGTGCTACATTTTGGTAGGGCTAATCAAAATAGGACATACGTGGTAAATGATAAGGCATTGACGAATGCAGTAGAACAGAGTGATCTAGGAATAATGGTGCATAGTTCCCTGAAGGTGGAATCTCATGTGGCTAGGGTGGTGAAGAAAGCTTTTGGTATGCTGGCGTTTATAAATCAGAGCATTGAGTACAGGAGTTGGCCAAATTTGGAGTATTGTGTACAGTTTTGGTCACCGATTTATAGGAAAGATGCCAACAAAATAGAGAGAGTACAGAGAAGATTTATTAGAATGTTACCTGGGTTTCAACACTTTAGTTACAGAGAAAGGTTGAACAAGTTGGGTCTTTATTCTTCGAAGCATAGAAGGATGAGGGGGTACTTGATAGATGTATTTAAAATTATGAGGGGGATAGATAGAGTTGACGTGGATAGGCTTTTTCCATTGAGTGTACGGGATATTCACACAAGAGGACATGCATTGAGAGGTGGGGGCAAAATGCTGGGAGGAGGAGAAGATGACGGTGCAACGTAGCGTGCGCGGCCACTCCGATGAATGATATTTGTTATGCGTCAAGTAGGGTACCGTGCACAATTCTGATTTGATGGAGACAGACGCGAGAGCATGGAGGAACATCTGGAGAAACTTCTGAAATGCCCGCTTCGCTGCCGCTGCTACTGTGTGGTTGAGAATCTCCGGAGGGGAAGGCCCCAAATCCTTGGCTTTGCTTGTTTCGGCGGCCGGTGCGAGATCAAAGGCACTCGGCAGAGGATGGCACTCGGGAGGCTGTATCGGAGGGGCTGGTCGGAGGCTCGAAGTTTTCGGATGGACGGACTCAGTGTTGTCTGTGGTTGGGTGATTCCAATGCATCAGCAGTTATCGGTGCCTAGAGATTTATGGCAGGGAGTTTCTCCCTTTTGCCGCCTGCTACAGGGGACTCGGGAGTCGATCGGGACTTTGAGACTTTTTTTTACCATGTCCATGGTCTGCTCTTTATCAAATTATGGTATTGCTTTGCACTGCTGTAACTATATGTTATAATTATGTGGTTCTGTCAGTGTTAGTCTTTGGTTTGTCCTGTTTTTCTGTGATATCACTCTGGAGGAACATTATATCATTTCTTAATGTATGCATGCATTTCTAAATGACAATAAATGAGGACTGCGTGTTCTCATAATCTAAAAAAAAGTTTTCGAGGTAACATGAGAGGGAACTTCTTTATTCAGAGAGTGGTAGCTGTGTGGAACAAGCTTCCAGTAGAAGTGGTAGAGGCAGGTTCGATATTGTCATTTAAAGTAAAATTGGATAGGTATATGGACAGGAAAGGAATGGAGGGTTAATGGCTGAGTGCAGGTCGGTGGGACTTGGTGAGAGTAAGCGTTCGGCATGGACTGAAAAGGCTGAGATGGCCAGTTTCCGTGTAATTGTTATATGGTTATGTGGTTATATAAGCAGCGTTGACGGTTAAGTATAGTCAAATAGCAAGCTTAAACTTGTATCATCAATGAATTTTGGAAGGAGGAGAGATTGTTTAGGAGTGAGGGTGGTATCAGTTACCTCCCTGTCTTTTTATATATCCCCGTTTCCGTGTAGTTCAGATTTCCCCCAAGCTGGGCTTTTTACAGGGCAACAGCAAATTTCTTTCCAAAGTTGTTGACAAAGATTTGAATTATTGTCAACAAAGTATGCCTAAAACATGGTGCCACTCAATGCCATCATCAGAAGTTTAATACAGGCACACTGGTCATCAAGAAGAGATTAATCATCAGAACTATTTATTTAAGTGTACAGCTTCCTCCTCACAAGATAATCATGTAAACCTGTCACATCTTGATTTCTATCGAACAAATCAATAAGCCCCTCTTATAACAATCCTGCTTTTGTTGAAAATCCATTGGCCAGAACTTTCCCTGTTTTCAGTCTCTGAATTATATGCCGTATCTCTTTCAATTCAGTGACATTGCTTCTTGTTCAAAGTGATGAACGGAGTGTCCACTGTTTAGCCCATAAGCAAGAAGAAATCAGTATGTGAGCCTGACAGAGATACCCGCATGATGTGTTGCCTCCCAGGTGCCAGGGTACGGGATGTCTCGGATCGGGTCCTAAATATTCTAAAGGGGGAGGGTGAGCAGCCAGTTGTCTTGGTACATGTTAGTACCAATGACATAGATAGGACAAAAGAGGAGGTCCTGAAGAGAGATTTCCAGGAGTTAGGAAGGAAGCTGAGAAGCAGGACCTCCAGGGTAGTAATCTCGGGATTGCTACCTGTGCCACGTGCTAGCGAGGGCAAGAGTAGTTGGATCAGGCAGATGAATGCCTGGCTGAGAGACTGGTGTAGGGGGCAGGGATTCAGATTCTTGGATAATTGGGATCTCTTCTGGGGAAAGTATGACCTGTTCAAAAAGGACAGGTTACACCTGAACCCGAAGGGGACCAATATCCTGGCGGGAAAGTTTAATAGAGCTGTTAGGGAGGGTTTAAACTAATTTGGCAGGGGGATGGGAAACGGAATGATAGAGCGGAGGAAGGGGAAAACAGAAATATATCTAAGATAGTGAGCAGTAAAGATGTCAGGAAAGACAGACAGGTGATAGGGCAAATTTGTAGCCATTGGGATGAGTTGCAGTGCAATAAAGTTGCAGTGAAATCAAAGCAAAAATGTATCAAATACTGGTCTTAAGGTGTTGTACTTAAATGCACGCAGCATAAGGAATAAGGTAGATGATCTTGTCGTACAGCTACAGATTGGCAGGTATGATATTGTGGCCATCACTGAGACCTAGCTAAAGGATGCATGTCTCTGGGAGCTGAACGTCCAAGGATACACGGTGTATTGGAAGGATAGGAAGGTAGGCAGATGGGGTGGCGTGGCTTTATTGGTAAGAAATGATATTACATCATTAGAAAGAGGTGATATAGGATCGGAAGGTGCAGAATGTTTATGGGTTGGGCTAAGGAATGGCAGAGGTAAAAGGATCCGGATGGCAGTTATTTATAGGCCTCCAAACAGCTGTAGGGATGTGGACTACAAATTACAACTGGAAATAGAAAAGGCTTGTCAGAAGGGCAGCGTTATGATAATTGTGGGGGATTTTAACATGCGAGTAGATTGGAAAAATCAGGTCGGCACTGGAACTCAAGAGAGAGAATTTGTAGAATGTCTGCGAGATGGCTTTTTAGAACAGCTTGTTGTTGAGCCCACTAGGGGATCGGCTGTACTGGATTGGGTATTGTGTAATGAACCGGAGGTGATTGGAGAGATTGAGGTGCAGGAACCCTTAGGAGGCAGTGATCATAACATGATTGAGTTCACTGTGAAATTAGGAAAAGAGAAGTCGAAATCTGATGTGTCGGTGTTTCAGTGGAGTAAAGGAAATTACAGTGGCATGAGAGAGGAACTGGCCAAAGTTGACTGGAAAGGGACACCGGTGGGAAAGATGGCAGAGCAGCAGTGGCTGGAGTTTATGCGAGAAATGAGGAATGTGCAAGACAGGTATAATCCAAAAAAGAAGAAATTTTCGAGTGGAAAAAGGATGCAACCGTGGTTGACAACAGAAGTCAAAGACAAAGTTAAAGCAAAGGAGAGGGCATACAAGGAAGCAAAAGTTAGTGGGAAGACAGAGGATTGGGAAGTCTTTAAAACCTTACAAAAGGAAACCAAGAAGGTCATTAAGAGAGAAAAGATTAACTATGAAAGGAAAACTAGCAAATAATATCAAAGAGGATACTAAAAGCTTTTTCAAGTATATAAAGAGTAAAAGACAGGTGAGAGTAGATATAGGACTGATAGAAAATGATACTGGAGAAATTATAATGGGAGATGAGGAGATGGCAGAGGAACTGAACAAGTATTTTGCATCAGTCTTCACTGAGGAAGACAGCAGGATACCAGACACTCAAGGGTGGCAGGGAAGAGAAGTGTGCGCAGTCACAATTACGACAGAGGAAGTACTCAGGAAGTTGAATAGGCTAAAGGTCGATAAATCTCCTGGACCAGATGGAATGCACCCTGGTGTTCTGAAGGAAGTAGCTGTGGAGATTGCGGAGGCATTAACGATGATCTTTCAAAAGTCGATAGGTTCTGGCATGGTTCCGGAAGAATGGAAGATTGCAAATGTCACTCCGCTATTTCAGAAGGGGGCAAGAAAGCAAAAAGGAAATTATAGACCTGTTAGCTTGACGTCGGTGGTTGGGAAGTTGTTGGAGTCGATTGTCAAGGATCAAGTTACAGAGTACCTGGAGGCATATGACAAGATAGGCAGATCTCAGCATGGATTCCTTAAAGGAAAATCCTGCCTGACAAACCTATTACAATTTTTTGAGGAAATTACCAGTAGGCTAGACAAGGGAGATGCAGTAGATGTTGTATATTTGGATTTTCCGAAGGCCTTTGACAAGGTGCCACACATGAGGCTACTTAACAAGATAAGAACCAATGGAATTACAGGAAAGTTACATACGTGGATAGAGCGTTGGCTGATTGGCAGGAAACAGAGAGTGGGAATAAAGGGATCCTATTCTGGTTGGCTGCCGGTTACCAGTGGTGTTCCACAGGGATCAGTGTTGGGGCCGCTTCTTTTTACATTGTACATCAACGATTTCGATTATGGAATAGATGGCTTTGTGGCTAAGTTTGCTGACAATATGAAGATAGGTGGAGGGGCCAGTAGTGCTGAGAAAATGGAGAGTCTGCAGAGAGATTTGGACAGATTGGAAGAACGGGCAGAGAAGTGGCAAATGAAGTACAATGTTGGAAAATGTATGGTTATGCACTTTGGCAGAAAAAAATAAACGGGCAGACTATTATTTAAATGGGGAAAGAATTCAAAGTTCTGAGATGCAACGGAACTTGGGAGTCCTCATACAGGATTCCCTTAAAGTTAACCTCCAGGATGAGTCAGTAGTGAAGAAGGCAAATGCAATGTTGGCATTCATTTCTAGAGGAATAGAGCATAGGAGCAGGGATGTGATGTTGAGGCTCTATAAGGCGCTGGTGAGACCTCACTTGGAGTACTGTGGGCAGTTTTGGTCTCCTTATTTAAGAAAGGATGTGCTGACGTTGGAGAGGGTACAGAGAAGATTCACTGGAATGATTCCGGGAATGAGAGGGTTAACACATGAGGAACGTCTGTCCGCTCGTGGACTGTATTCCTTGGAGTTTAGAAGAATGAGGGGAGACCTCATAGAAACATTTCGAATGTTAAAAGGCACGGACAGAGTGGATGCGGCAAAGTTGTTTCCCATGATGGGGGAGTCTAGTACGAGAGGGCATGACTTCAGGATTGAAGGGCGCCCTTTCAGAACAGAAATGCGAAGACATTTTTTTAGTCAGAGGGTGGTGAATCTATGGAATTTGTTGCCAAGGGCAGCAGTGGAGGCCAAGTCATTGGGTGTATTTAAGGCAGAGATTGATAGGTATCTGAGTAGCCAGGGCATCAAAGGTTATGGTGAGAAGGCGGGGCAGTGGGACTAAATAGGATAAAATGGATCAGCTCATGATAAAATGGCGGAGCAGACTCGATGGGCCGAATGGCCTACTTCTGCTCCTTTGTCTTATGGTCTTATGGTCTTATGTGCTCACATCAGTTGGCACAATTTGCCAGAGTGTTATTAAGAAAGAGAGGCAGGGAACGATTTTACTCACAGATAGCATATTTCTTCAAAGAGAATTGATTGTAGATGGCATCACTAAAGCTAATGGCTAATTAAAGTATATTATTCTGCTTCTCCTTCCACAAAAAAATACCAATATGCACCTTCAAAGTATTTTATGAAAGCAGAGAAACAAACTGAAGACTTTGGTTTATAATGAACAAAATGAAATATTAAATGACATATTCTGTATAGAATTGAACAACTGTTGGATGACTGGCACTAGGGAAATAATGGTAGCCATATTGCTTAATGTAACTTTGCCTTGCCTACTCAGTTATAGAAACTGCACAGATTATCATTTTATTTCACTGGAGTTTTGATATGGAACTTTCTTTTCTCTCTCTTTCAGTATAAAGTTCAATATCGGAGATTATTGCTCAGAAACAGCTTGTAAGAGTGACAGTATCAAATAGGCACAGTACTTCCAGAGGCAAAGATCACAACATCAAGGCAAACAGCACTAACTAACTATATTCAGCTTCAGAATAAATACTGATGGCAGAAACTGACAGTTGTGTAAATAATCGTATTGCTGTCCTTGTTTGCTTTCCACAAACATCTAGACATATAATGATGAAAGCTTTCAACATAATGACTGGCCAAGCCCTCTTTGCAGTTGCACCCTTTTCCAGAAAGGTCATTCAATTGTGAAACTTGTCACCCAGCAAGAGAAATATTATTGACATGATGTGTAAGAAATTAGCTCACGCTGGACCATGATACTGTCTAATGAGGGCTATATTTGATGAAGTGTTTCTGTAAAGATAGCAACACACTTTGAACTGCAATCATAGTGTAGGCAGGATGTTTTGGCTTTTTATATCAAACCATTTCATCTGGATAAACTTGACTCTGAGTTCTGTTTCCCTGTATTCTTGTGTTTGAAACTTGATTCAAACATTGCTTTGAAGCTTTAGAAATTCTTAGATGGGTTTGACCCACTATAGTTACTTGAACAAGGACATCAGCCAGAGTAAAATCGAATAACCATCCAAAAATACTTTCTGTTTTTCTAGAAAATGTGAGCTTAAAAGGTGAAGAAAGAGCTCTTCAAAGGAGAT
This sequence comes from Mobula hypostoma, assembly GCF_963921235.1. Lineage (NCBI taxonomy): Eukaryota > Metazoa > Chordata > Chondrichthyes > Myliobatiformes > Myliobatidae > Mobula > Mobula hypostoma. The sequence continues at coordinate 34,986,031 of NC_086117.1, forward strand.
TTTGTATTTTTTTCATATCTATGTGAATAATGAAAGGGGCTTCATATTTGTGTTTTATCCTCAGAGAACATGACACTCCTTCAGGTCAAAACAGCAGGGTATGATCACAAGCTCAAGTCAGCAGATAGACTTGAAAAAATAGGCAATGGAACAATTTTAATACACTTTTCAGAAAGGGGGCATTGCAGGCAAGACCAATATTTAAAGTTCAAAGTTCAAAGTAAATTTATTACTAAATTACATATTTGTCTCCATATCAAACCCTGAGATTCATTTTGTTGTAGGTATACTCAATAAATCCAAAATAGAATCAATGAAAGATCACACGAATCTGGGCATTCAACCAGTGCGCAAAAGACAACAAACTGCTCAAATACAAAAATAAAGAAATAATAAAAATTAAAATAAACAAATAATAATAAATATTGAGAACATCAGATGAAGATTCCTTGAAAGTGAACCCATAGGCTGTGGATAATGTGAATCGACAGGTTCACTTCAATAATGGGGCAAGTGAAGTTGAATGAAGTTATCCCCTTTGGTTAAGAGCCCGATGCTCCAGTATCTTGTTCCTGATGGCAGCAGAGAGAAGAAAGCATGACCTAGGTGGTAGGGGTCCCAGATGATGGATGTTGCTTTCCTGAGACAACACTTTCTGTCGTTCTGTTTAGTAGTGGGGTGGGCTTTACCCATGATGGACTGAGCCATATCCACAACTTTTTGTCGAATTTTCCATTCAAGGGCATTAGTGTTTCCCTACCAGGCTGTGATACAACCAGTTAATATACACTCCATTGCTCATCTACTGAAGTTTATCTAAGTTTTAGACATCATGCTGAATCTTCGTAAACTCCTAAGGAAATAGAGGCACTGTTGTGCTTTCTTTATAATTGCCCTTACATTCTGGGCCCAGAGCAGCTCCTCAGAAATGATAACACTGAGGAATTTAAAGTTGCTGACCCTCTCTACCTCTGATCCGCCGATGAGGACGAGTGTGAACCATCATCTTGAATTGCTATTTCTCCTTTTCTCAAAGGCACTCCCATTGATGAAGGTACTCAATATGGGTTTAGGAATTCAAGAAGTTAAAGCAAACTATGAGGAAACAGCTAAATATTTCCAGAACACAGTCGTGCTCAGCTTCACGTGGAGTCTGCAAGGGTGGTGGACCAGTGCACGTATCCTTTCTAGTGATAGAGATCACAAGGCGCAGCCTAAGTTTCCCAGGTGAGTAACCGCTGTGTGTTTTGTTGGATTGTTTGAAGAAGAGCAGAGGAATTTTAAGCTTTTGGAGGGAATAACACAAAAACAATTTAAGATGCTTTATTTCAACCTAGCGAGGATCCCTGAGGCCTGACATGGCCATTCTGTGAGAAACCTCAAAGCAGATGGTCATGGTAGAACTGCCAGTTCCTTCGGAAGACTAGATTGAGGAGGTATTTGAATGTAAGAAAGCCAGATACAAAGAGCTGCTAGAGCAGTGCCACAGACAGGAGTTGAGGGCACAATGCAAGCCAGCAGAGGTGAGTTATAGAGGTTTTGCTGGCTGCTCGCTGAGTAGAACCTATTCTGTCCTTATAATTATGGTGGCTGCAAAGAAAAGAGCCATCAGGACTGTCACAAAAGCTGTTGAGTGAGCTATTGGATGGCTATGTATCAAGAGGTGTGAGCCGTGGACCAATGCTACTCGTACATAAGCCGGACCTGATTAATCCTGGCTAGGTCACCTGGGTGAGTGTCTGATGTTGAAAGACACGAAACACTCGATGACCCCAGGTTACATCACTGATGATGTGTTCCAGCGCATCCTAGGATGTATCTTGGCATCAGGATGTAAGGACGGCAGTCTTCAGGGTTGTATCTCAATCCTTTCAATCTAAGTAATTGCTTGATTGAACCACAAGCATAAAATACCAAATAATTGAAAAAAATAAGATTGACACTAATACATTATTTATAAAATGTTCATCAAATATTATTCATTTTCAACATTGCCTTTCCTTGATGGCAAGCAAATGTGAAACAAAAAAATCTGAAGAAATATCAATAGCATTTTAAGTGCAGTGAAACCAAAAACAATGTGATTGTGCACAGTTGCGATCAGATCCTCTGATGCTAGAACATTGGAAAAAGCGGACGTTTTAATTTTGAAAGAGTTAATAAAGTGGAGAAAGTATTAAAATACTTAGAAAAGTTAAGTCTTGAAGTCTACTTCAAGGAAAGCCACACCATTACATCAGCAGTGCTCAGTTTGATTCTAAACAAAATAAAAGAACTTGCAATTATACCAGATTCAAGAAGTTGTAATATGTTTCTTATCAAATTAACTACTTTGAGTGATTAATCCTAATTTAGCATTGAAATCTATGCAGCTGCATCATATGTAGTAAAAGTTTACATACTTTTATCAGCTGGATGATTTGTGTTCCCATTGCTACAATTTTCAGATAAAAGGCTGAGTGTTGTCCATGATAGCTGGGGAAAGCTTTGAGTCTTTCCATTGTCCTACACATAGCCTTCGTTTAGGAGCTCATCAAATGACAAAATCTCCAAACAAAACTGCACTCCCTTGGTACTGTTCTGAAATATCTGCCTTTACGTAAATTAGCATGTAGTCAAATCACAAAACTTCTGACCTATAAGCATAATTAATATTACAGAATCTAGGCTGCTAATAGGACAGTATGAAGCAGACCTTCCTTCAACAGTGTATGAATAAATAAGAAATGGTCTTGGAATGAAAAGTGAACAAAAATCCTTAAGCTTCTTTCAAAGTGCAGTTAGTTGGCCTGAGTGCAATCTTTATCCGAGACAGCTCTGCTATTTGGCTTCATCCCTATTTATTCTTTTAATTGACTTGCTCAACCACAATGAGAGGTTGTGAACTTTACATTGATATTAGTAACAGAGCAATTAAATCCCCTTGCACTGCACAGAGTGGAATCACTCACTGAAACTTAGCATCAGCAACGCTGCAAGTACACAAGTCTGACTGCATAAGTTGACAGAAGGCAAGATGAATTTTCACCCAAAAGAAAGCTCCTGTTCTTTTAAGCTATTAAATTAATTTCTTTTATTGATTGAGCAGCAGCTAAACTCTGTTTCCAGGGGCCTATTAGTATGTAACGTATATAATTGAGAAAGATCTTAACCACAACTGTCCACACAAACATTGCTTAATGTTCTGGGATCAGCACTATGACATTATGGAAATCTAAGTACCATTACTGAGACGATTATTGATAAAACATGACATGAATCTATTCCCAGAGATAAACTAGGAGAGAAACAATAGATCTTCATTGTGTTTTCCCCTGCATGCTCCTTGCTTCTATTTTTTTTAATTCAAAAGCTACCTTGATTCTAAATTAAGTCACAGGGTTTTAATTTTAACTTTCATTTCTTGCCTCTTTGCTGTTAACTGAGTGATCTAAGCAATTACAGGATATACACTTAGAGGCCACTTTATTAGGTACAGAATGTACCCAATAACATGGCCACTGAGTGTTTTTCTGGCTGTTTGTTGTCTTCTGCAGCTGTAGCCCATCCACTTTAGGTTTTGATATATTGTGCATGCAGAGATGTTCTTCTGCACATCTCTGCTTTAATGCGTGGTCATTTAAGTTACTGTTCCCTTTCTGTCAGCTTGAATGAGTCTTGCCACTCTCCTTTGACCTCTTTCATTAACAAGGCATTTTTGCCCACATAACTGCTGCTCACTAGAGTTTACACCATTTCCTGAGCTTGCTATGTGTGAAAATTCCAGGAAATCAGCAGTTTCTGAGATATTCAAACCACCCCATCTGGCACCAACAATCATTCCACGATCAAAGTCACTTACTTAGGTCTCATTTCTTCTCCATTCTGATGTTTGGTCAGAATAACAACTGAACCTCTTGACCAGGTCTGCATGCTTTTATGCATTGAGTTGCTGCCACATGATGGGCTGATGAATATATTTGTAATAACAAGCAGGTGTACCTAATAAAGAGGCCACTGAGTGTATGTGTACCTAATAAGTACAGATTACATTATTCTAAGGCTGAACTTATCCAGTTGGTACATAGGATGTGGACATTCATGCAGAGTGCAGAGATGGATCCCAAGAATCTCTTTGCATTAATGCAAGGAACAGAGATGGGAACTAGGCAAGAAAAAGAAACCATTGAGGAATTAAGCCCCTCACTTTGATTCGCTGCTCTGATACTGCACACCTTTATGAAGCTGTATCTTATTCAACTGCAGATTCTTACAAATGTCACCTCATGCACACAGAGGAAACTTGACACAGTTTATTAGAAAGACACCAACTTCATTGTAAGCTTCAATCCAATGTATAGAAATAGATATTCTAAGTGAAATAAAATCATTTGATAAATATGAAATGCTGGCTATGTTCAAGAACACTTATTGCCCATTGCAAAAGCAGCACTTAATAAACAAAAATGTGACAGATCAAGGAACAACAAAACCACCACAATTTGTGTCTGCATCTTGACACTGAAACAGAAAAATGTCCCATGATAACTTTAAAATTAAAATCAGCACCAAATAACAGCTGTTATTAAGTGGTCATATACTTTATTACATAGGCAAAGAAGCAGATTTTCCATAATGATAGAAGAATATAATGGTTCAGGGAGGGAATTCTCAAGGTTAAGGTCTTAGAAGCTGAAGCATAGCAACTGATAGCTGTGCGATTGACACTAAGAGTGCACCTGAAGCCAGAAATGGGGGAATGTAGTGATCTTGAGTATTGTAGGCTTAAAAGAGATTACAGAAATACAATGGGCAAGGCCATGGTGGGATTTAAACGCATTAAACATTAAAATCAAGTCAATTGCAAGTTGGATGATGGGTGTGGACACTCATAAAAACTCTGTTCCATTTGCGGGTTGAAGAATGTCTGATATGTATACTGTATGTGGCAGAAGAAAATGAGAAGCAATTGATTGAGAGGAGCCAAGTTCAATCAACTCTGAGACAGGTTATAATATAAGTAACAATGCCTTTGTTTTCACTAGGCTGGGGACAACAAATGGGGACGTACAGTTATCCACCGTTACATGTGCTGTGGTTTCTGTGGACCACATGCATGTGGGAGTAGCCAGAGTCTGTTCTATTGTTCAGGTAGGCTGTAGCTCAGAGCAATAGAGCAGAAGCTTATAAATTAATGCATTAAAAACTTCTTTCATTCTCTGTTTTGTTAAGCAAGTATTTGCAATTTGCAGGCTTTATGCAAGTAAGAACACTCCGCAGACCCAAATTTAATTTGTAATGATAAAGAGATGACTCATTTCCTTGTAAGCATTGTGCTATCAATAATTATATCAATTTGGTAAAATTCTGCAGTTCCCCAAAGAAAAGTTGGTGACAAGTAACCCAAGCAATTAGCCCTAATAACCTACAAAATAATTCAATCTCCTTGAAACAGACGGCCCTTCATAGTGGAAGGAACGTGTTGCAGTAATGTACTCTTGGGCCCTGTCGAATAAAATGGATTTTATTTTATTCTAAATTAGAAAGCAGCAGACAGAATCATGAAACAGACAGCAGCAAGTGCAATTAAATACACAGAATTTATAATGTGCCACTGAATGTGGCTGATGAACAGTGAACTTGTATCAGAATTAGTTATTGGTTTGTATCTGCAGACTTCAGTTGATTTCAGGATCTCCCTCAGGCAGGAAGGACAGTCAAAGCAAAAATAAATGCCACTCAGTTATGCAGGTGATGTGTGATGGTTGAGAGAAAGAGGGGAACGGATTTAACTCCCATCATGTCCTGAGGTCTGATTAGTTTAGTCAGGTAAGTGGTGGGATGAGAAGTGAAGATCATCATTCAGGAATATGGTTAGATTGGGAGCTCAGGAGATTGGCAGGGCTGGTAGCATGTTTGAGGATCAGACAGGAATACCAGAAGCTAAAAGGAAGGTGTTGTTGTGGCTGTGAACTGGGTCACCGGGAACACTGAAACTGGAAGATATGAAAGTTCTTTATTTAACACATTAAGCAGACATTCTCTTGAAAACAATCTCGCTGAATATAAAGTACATCCATCTCTTATACACCTAAGAACAAAGATAGCAGCGATTGATTCAATACAATTACAATAGCTACAATAAGTTTATTTACTTCAAAATTTTGCGTCCCATAAATGGTTCTTTTCAAGTACAGTGGGAGCACATTGTTACTGACAAGAAACCTCTGAATGCTTGAATACATTGGTTCGGACAAAGTAATTTACATGGACAGAGAGCCCAAACAGCCAAGATTATTGTTGTGAAGTCTGTCTCTCAGGGCACAAGTATCCCGGTTATTAATAACCAGAGCAAATATTTATATTACCATATTCATTTATTCTTGATCTCTATCACAATGTTGGAAAATGATTTAGCCGCAAGTGCCTGATACCTGGCCTGATGGAGGCCAATTAATATACCCCATTGTCTTGGCTTTGAATGCCTCGTGTTCATGTCAGTTTGCAAACCATGTACCTAGAGCAGCCTAGACAGAAGACGGTACTGTTTGCTCAACAGGAGAAACAGACTGCTGATGCTAGAAACAGAAGCGGGAAACAAATAAACAAGATGCTGGAGGAACTCAATGGGTCAGGCAACATCTGAGGATGGAAATGGACAGTTAACAGCTTGTGTCGAAATCTTTTACCCGGAATGAAAGATCGAGAGGAGGCAGGCTGCGTAAAAAGGTGAGGGGAAGCGGTGGAACAAGAGCTGGCAGGTGATGGGTGGATCCAGGTAAAGGTGGAAGCAGTTAGAGGATGGGAGAGTGATAATGGTATCAGAAACTGGGAGGTGATGGGTGGAGGGCAACAAAAGGCTACAAATGATGGTCTTTGATAGGAGAAGAAGGTGGCGCATGGAATCAAGTATGGAAGATGGGGAGGGAAGCTGGGAACAGTGGGGGAGAGGAACCACTTGGAAGAATGTGTGGGTGATGGAGGAGGTGGAGGAAGGGAAAGATACAGGATGGTGGGGTGAGTGGACAAAGAACCACGTGGATCAGGAGGAGAGAGAAGAGAGACAGAAGAGAAGGATTTTATGAGAAAATGGAGACTTCAAATGTTTTTAGGTTAACTGTCCTTTTCATTTCTAAGTTGGCTACTGCTTGCAGTTTACATTTGATCAGTTTTTTCTTTAAAAGACTGATTCTTGTTTATATTAATACCTGCTTTGCACATTATTCCTGAAGGATGCCCTGTGTCTAATTATGAGTGGATTGGGTCTGAGCAGCCAAGTCATTTTCCTGCATCTGGCAGACAGAAATGAAGGTGCTTCACTCAAGCAAAATGGAATGCTAATGTGTACTTGGAGGTAATATGAAACTCAGTCATAAATCTGTTCAGCACAGAAATGTACCCTTCAGAGCACTGTTGGCCAGAACGAACTACAATCTACAAATCAGTGTATCCGAATGAGTCAAGGACAGAGAAGCAGACAGACCAATTGTCTTTGTTTTTGCCATATGCTCAAAGGAGATGGAGACTGCCATTTTATGAAGAGACTCTGTGTCCTCCATTTTGTGAACTGAAGTTGCTTGGCTTCATCAGTGTTTCAAAGTAGATACAATGATACTTCACTTAATCTCCTGGAGTAGGGATCATTTCCTAATAAGAGGATATTTGTGAGGTGTTTTTTGATATAATATAACATGCAAGTTTGTGAATGTTCAGATTTTTGCCTGCCCTGACTGATTGAGCTGGTTACTGGAGAGAACAAAGAGCCATAAATTACCATTTGTCACATGGAAAATAGGACAATAAATGGATGCTGACTTGGAGCAGAGCAAATAAGAAGGTGTTAAAGGTCAGATGCATAACCTGTAACCAATAACACTGAAATTCAGCATTTGAATTGGTAGGGAATTAATACAAAAGCAGATGCTTCAATTGTGCTGGCAGCGATGACTCTCTAGATAGAGAACGCACTCAAGAATGTGAAGTTCCCCACGGACATGAAGGTATGAAATGGGACTTTGAGGAACAGCTGGCCAGCAGAGACCTCATTTCACTGGTACTACCTTTTAAGTTTTTTAACTGTTCATGGAGGGTCAGGAAAAATTAGTAGGTTTGCACACAAGTATTCAATCATGTAAATTCACATGCTCTTTCATCGAAACAATATAGGTATTTGTCGATAATTGCAGATTCTCTCTGCGCCTGTCTGATCATTATTACTAAGGTGTAGATGCTTGTAACAGCGCCACGTCCATGCTGATATATTTTCATTTGCCTACATTAGGTCTATTCTCTTTCCTGCTTTATATCTTGAAATGGCTCTTAAACATAGTAGTTGTCTCTGATTCCACCACAACCTTTAACAGTGCATTCCACTGTCTAAGAAAGTTCCACATCAGATCCCCTTCAAAGCCTAAACCTTTCACTTTAAATAATGCCCTCTTGTCATGTTATCTTGCCACAATGGTAGGTCCCAGCCATGTTAATGTATAATAGACACTGGAAGGGCCAGAACAATTGAGTAGTCTTCAGTGCAGGATAACAAATGTGTGCTGAGTACAGTAATGATAATGTCATTACATTATATACTTCTTTACTTAGATAACAACACACTAATGTACTGCAAAACAATCAACAGGGCACTTCAATAGACTCTCCACGGGGAAATATGGAAGAATTGACTTGCAATACACTCCATTGCTCTTGCAAACCTTTCGATCATCAACACTGGATGAATCCGCGTAATGGGGTGAGAAATGATAGACACAAGATGCTGGAAATGCTCAGCAAGACAGGTAGCACTTATGGAGAGAGAAGGAGTCCAGGCAGTGGGGTGGGAATTTATATTTATTTAATTATTGAGATACACCGCAAAATAAGAACCTCCAGACCTTCGAGCCACGCTGCCGAGCAACGCCCTGATTCAACTCTGATCTAATCACAGGACAATTTACAATGACCAAATTAACCTACCAACTGGTACACTGTGGGTGGAAACCAGAGCACCTCGAGGAAGTCATGGGGAAAACATACCATCTCCTTACAGGTAGTGGCAGGAATTGAACCCAGGTCACCTGTACTGTAAAGCATTGTGCTAACTACTGCACGAGCATGATGCACTTTATAAACACATGCTGCTGAAAACACACAACAATACAGGTAGCAGTTGTGGAGAGAGAAAGTTTCCCTGTTTTGTTCGTAGTCCTGTATGTAATATTGTGTCAGCCCAGTAGCCATGCAGTGCTGTTAATTCTAATATCACAAGACTGACAAAAAAAAACTTTACTCAGAAATAATGATCATTGCTGGTTGTTTCACTTCACTTGCAGCTTTACTGGACAAATCCTGTCACAAACTGCACTAGTGTCTCTCATTCAGATGGTATCCATGTTGTTCTCAATAACATTCCCCAATTAATGCTTCTTAAAGCTGTACATTAAACCAAAACTTTAAAAAATCACTCCTCTTGATTGACCCTTCCCCCCACAATGACAATCCCATTAGTTGCTTCCCATCTTTTAGACTTCCCTCTAATCCTTTTCAGATTCAGGGATGTGCCAATAGATTTGAGAATTGCAAACATTCTTAGGATGGAAAAAAACACAACGCGGTCTTTGCTAAGGGCCAATACTAGGAAGACTCTTTGCATCAATATATAACGATGACTTGGACCTGGGTATCAAATTGGGCTGATACAGTCATAGAGAGATACAGCACAGAATCAGGCCATACATTTATTCTAATTTAACATTTGTTCTCTATTATATTTTTGCAACATTCTCATTCGCTATCTCCAGATACTACCACTCACCTGCATGAGCCATTAACCTATCAATTTGCACACCTTTGGGACAAAGGAACATTTGGAGGAAGTTACAGCTTATTGCCCCATGTATATGAAATCTGAAAGGAGAATGTTCAGCCCACTTAGACCTTCCTGGCTCTCCTCGTGAGTAATCATTTCCATTCCGCAGATTCTATGCTGATGTTTGTAGCTCAAGGTATTGCTTCCTGGTCAAAGTTAAGCTTATTGTCTCATGCACAAGTACAATGAAAAGCAGGAAGAAATGAAACGATGTCACAGGGATAATGTGCAAACTCCACTCAGGCAACATCAGAGGTCAGGCTTGACAGGGTCTCTGCCGTTGAGGCAGTAGCTCTCCTAGCTGTACCTCTAAAACACCCTGTACCCATTAAATATAGATGTTGAAGATGATAGAGATGGTCTTCATGAAGATATACATAGATAGTACGCTGGGCAGGTTTGTGCCTGAAGCAATTTAGAGGTGTTGTGTGAATAATACTGGGCACTGAAGGAAAGGTAATAGAATATAAAGGGTGTTATTCACAAAAGGTTACAGGAGCGGTAATCATGCTCAGGATACAAAATGGTAAACAGAATCCTCCACTTTGTAAATGAAGATATAGAGAACAAAAGAGATTGAGCATAAGAAATAGATTATGTTGAAATGTTGGTTCAGCTATAATCCACTTCTAATCACTGTACTGTAGGAGGAACAGAGAAATACGTAAAAGTGCAGAGGGGTTAAATCAGGACTTCAGTGATGTGGACAGACTGGACAAGTTGGGATTGTTGCACTGCATACAGTCAAGTTTGAGAAATGATGGTCAACGACCTACTGGAATGATATCAATAAGATTGAAAGAGTACAGAGGACATTTACAAGGACATTGCTGGGATTTGAGGACCCGAGTTATAGGGAAAGATTGATTATGTTAGAACTTTATTCCCTGGAGAATGAGCAAAAATTTGATGGAAGGATATAAAGTTATGAGGGGTATAGATAGGGTACATGCAAGCGGGCTTTTCCCACTGAGGTTGGGTGAGACTACAACTGGAGGTCATGAATTAAGAGAGAAAGGTGAAATATTTAAGTAGAACATGAAGGGAATTTCTTCACTCAGAGGGTGGTTAGAGTGTGGAAAGAGTAATCAGTGGAAGTGGTGGTTGTGGGTTCGATTTCAACACTTAATAGGGGTTTGGATAAGTACTTGGAATGGAGGGTTGTATGGAGGGTTATGGCCCAAGTGCAGGGAGTAGACCTGTTAATAGTTCAGCACAGACTAAGTGAGCTGAGGGGCTGTTTCTGGTCTGTAGTGTTCTATGATTAATTCATGTGTACAAATCATAAAGAGTCGGGAGAGAGAGAGGAGAAAGGGAAATGAATGACAGGACCAAAGGAAGAGAATGTAGATTTGTGGTGGAAGTGATCAGCAGGAAGAACAAGGGTGGGAGGAAGTACAACAACATTGTGCCAGAAATAGTGGTGATCTGGAGTTTACTGCATGGAGTGTTGGATGGAACAAGTTCAATCAATACCTTGAACTACAAACAACAAGGTAGAAGCTGCAGAGTGGAAATGATTACTCATGAGGAGAGCCAGTAAGGTCTAAATGAGCTGAACATTCTCCTTTCAGATTTCATATACGTTAGTTATTAATTTTACTTTAATATCGCCTCTTAGTAACATCAGAGTAACATTAATGATTGATTTGAAATATTCTCATTTCCTAAGAACACTAAACTCATCTTGTCAACATTATTGTTTTATTTAATCTTCCTTCAGTATTGAAAGTTTTATTGAATGAATACACACTCTGCGGATTAAGATATAATGAAACAGATATGAAATCTGACTCAATCGGTTATAAGTATTGCTAGGAAATGTGACATTCTGATGGAAAACAATATATAAAATCCTACAACTCAATATATACAGCATGCCTGCAATTGGATTTGTCATTAAGCTTATTGTGACAAAGAAAAGAGAATGATGCACAGTCAGTGCCGGACAAAGATGGAATTATAATTAGCTGAATGAATATGCCACCTAAATTGGCTCTCCACTGGTGTAACACCAGCCTCCATAGTTTACCCTATTAACAGGCCATTCATTTCTTTTAAATTTAGAGATACAGAGTGGAAAAGGTCCTTCTGGTCCATCAAACCCCGTCCCAGCAACCCGTATCCCAATTTAACCTTAAATGTAACCTTATCCTAATCACAGGACAATTTGCAATGATCAATTATCCTACTAACTGGTACGTCTTTCAACTGTGGAAGGAAACCAGAGCGTCCAGAGGAAACCCATACGCACATGGGGTAGACCATACAATCTTTCTTTTACAGAGGACACAGGTATTGAACTCCAAACTCTGACACCCCCAGCTACAATAGCGAGTGCTACCAGTACATTACCATGGCACTCCCATTCTCTCTTCTTCATGTAGCTTTTTGAATTGATCAGTGCTCTCCACCTCAATTTTCTGATATCAGGCTCAATATTTCAGCCAGTCCTGGGTAAAGTGGTTTCACTGGGATACTGACTAGACTTGCCTGTGTGAATGCTGACCTCAAAATGCCATTTGGCAATTCTGGCAAATGCGGAGGTTTCTGTTCACCAAGAACCAAGGAGGCAGCTCTCTTCGAAACAGCAAGTGTAATCAATGTCAAAATAACCAACACTATCCAATGTAAAACTGAAAATACTGGAAATACTCAGCAGGTCAGGTCATACCTGTGGGAATAGGAAAAGAAGCCGATAATATCTCAGGTCAAAACCTATTCAGCGGAACTAGCAACCTGAAATGTTAGCACTTCTTCTCTTCCCATGGATACAGACTGACCTGCTGAGTATTTCCAGCATTGTCTATTTTTGTTTCAGATTTCCAGCATGTGAAGTTTTTTTCATTCTACTTCACCTTGGTTTTATTTTATATCTTATTTTCCTTGCTCTATGTGTACTGTTTATAACAAACCAGTTCCAATTCAGGACATCACTGTGTGGCTAAATCATGCCAAATCACAACTTTTAATGACTTAATCTGTAATTTCCACTAAACAGTGCAATTGATTGTCTGACAATGGGGAAAATCTGGATAAGCCTAATCTGGCCCTAAACAAAAAGTCATAAATGGGGCAGTAGAACACCTAATAATAACAAATATAAATATAAAGAAGAAAAACGATATACCACAGAGGCCACATAACTGGTTATATTGCTTATAGCTGTGCTATAAAACTTTGGTTATATTGCTAATTTTTTTTATTCATTCATATATCTATCTATCTTTCTCTATTGCTCTCCCTATATATCTATTTAGTTCTATCTATCTCTCTCCATATCTATCTATCTTTCTCTTTCCCTCTCAATCTCTCTCTCCATAACTAACTATATCTATATCTATCTCTCTCTATCTCTCTCTATCTTTCTCAATATCTATATATCTCTGTCTCTTTATATATTTATGTCTTTCTCTATCTCTCTCTATCTCTCACTCTCTCTATCTCTCTTTATATACACAACATGAAACAGGCCCTTAAGGTCCACCGAGCAGTGCCACACTTATTCACCAAAATAATTCTAGCCGAATCACAGGGACAATTTGCAATGACCAATTAACCTACTAACTGGTATGTCTTTGGACTGTGTGAGGAAACCGAAGCACCTGGAGAAAACGCATGTGCAGACAGGAAGAATGCATAAACTTTCTTTTAGAGGTCACCAGAATTCAACTCTGAGCTGTAAGAGCATCGCACTAACTGCAACACTAACATGATGTCCCAAGGGAGCAAGCTGTCCATTTATATTTGAATGATTCGTACATCTTGTGTTGAGAGTTGGCCAAATGCAACGCTGCCATGAGTATGGGATAATCTCCATCAATTTTTTTTGGACTTCTGGTCCCACATGTCCAGCTCCAAAACTGTCTTGTAGTGTGTCATGCATGGGGAAGGTAATAAACAGGTTTCATTATGCCCTCAGGCCACTGGTGACTTGGTAGCAGTGGGACTATTTCTAAATTTTTCTCATCCAATAAAATGTGAGGATGGAATAATACATCCCACCGATATACTGGCTGAAGGTGGATGGTGCAACAGACAACAATAATTTATTTGGTATGTAGTACATGGCGACATCATCAATAAATTATCTCTAACTGTACACCAGCTGCTCTTGACAGACTATTAAAAAGAACAGCAGCGTTGAAAAATAAATGTCCACGGTTATGAAGACAGGGCGTTGACCCAAAACACTAACTCTGCTTCTTTCTCCACAGATGCAGTCTAATCTGCTGAATATTTCAAGGTGCTTAATATTACAGGTTTCCAGCACCTGCAGTTTTCTTATTTAAAAGGGTCAACTTTAGTTAATATTAGAATTAACTATGAAAGGTCAAGTAGCTTCTCAGCACATTTTTCCAATATGTAAACTGGCCCTCATCGTAAAACCACATCTCCACCCTGGTGACATATCTCAGTTTCTTGTCTCGTTCAGTTTGATTGCCCAGTTAGAGCTATTTAATGTTCAATGTGGCAAATAGTTTTTGCTTTGATTTCATGTGGTATCATGCTGAGACTTCTAAATTAATTTCCCTTCTGACCTTTAACAGGCAGGAAGCTTTTGCTGCTTGATATCAATCTCAACCCCAGATATGAAGTAAGAGAAATCCAGTAGAAAGAACAAACTTAGAAGATTTCTCTTTGATAGTCAGCATTCATATTCCAAGGTGACAGTTTGTCTTTTTTGGTGAAGCTTGAACAAAAACACAATTGATTTAACAGTCAAGATTCCAATATTCAGTCAGTACCATGCAATCAGAGCAAGGCAAGAGTCTAGTATGAGAGGGCATCACTTAAGGATTGAAGGGCGCCCATTCAGAACAGAGATGCGAAGAAATTTTTTTAGCCAGAGGGTGGTAAATCTATGGAATTTGTTGCCACGGGCGGCAGTAGAGGTCAAGTCATCGGGTGTATTTAAGGCAGAGATTGAAAGGTATCTGAGTAGCCAGGCCATTAAAGGTTATGGTGAGAAGGCGGGGGAGTGGGACTAAATGGGAGAATGGATCAGCTCATGATAAAATGGCGGAGCAGACTCGATGGGCCGAATGGCCTATTTCTGCTCCTTTGTCTTCTGGTCTTATGGTCTTACGGCAAACATTTCTTTATTTCATCATCGTCATCATCTTTATCATTATGTGCAATGCCATATGATGTAGCTGATCATGGTCTGATGACCATGATTGTTCTTGTTAATTTTTTCTACAGAAGTAGTTTGCCTTTGCCTTTTTGGGCAGTGCCTTTACAAGACAGGTTACCACAGCCATTATCAGAGATTGCCTGCCTGGTGTCTGTGGTTGCATAAGCAGGACTTGTGATATGCACCAGTTGCTCATATGACCTTCCACCACCTGCTCCCTTGTCTTCATGTGGCTCCGATTCAGGAGGGCTAAGTAGGTGCTACACCTTGACCAAGGGTGGCCTGCAGGATAGTTGAGGGAAGAAGTGCCTTGCACCTCCTTTGGTAGAGACGTATTTCCATTCCAACCCCCACATTTATTTATTTAGGCATTCTGATTGGGTAAGTTCAGTAGACTGGCCTGAAAAATTATGTACTGAAAGATAAATTTTTTTAATGTTACGTACCCCGTAACTGGGTTGCCAAACCAACAGAAATGGATCACTCAGTTGGAGTCTGGAGTACTAGAACCAAGAAAGTTTTATTAAAGAAACAAGCAACACAGTAATCGAAAGGATAATAAATGCAACAGTTCAGCAATGTTAACCACACATGTGCACAGAATTAAGATAACAGCATCAATCAAGCTCTATCGTTGTCTAGGGGTAAATGACCAAATTTCAAAGTGATTCAAAGTTCAGTCCAGTTTAGTAGTTCAGTTCGCAGTAATCGTTGCCATGGATGGACAACGTGGGGGAAGAGAGAGATAGAACAGGAACAACTGATCATTCAGACACTGCTTCACTCACAGACCGGCGAGATGGCTCACAAGCAGCTTTTGGGCGGGTCCTTGGTGATGTCACCTGAGGTCACCGACTGTGACCCCTCCTCCAGATGCGGTCGATCCTCTGCAGTGAACCCGGCACCCAGGCAAGGGCGGACACACACCGGGTTCCCGCTGATCGTACCTTTCCACCCTGGCCGTTGTCTGATACCTCTCACCGACTCGTGAGAAGCGTACCGCTTCCAGGGTCTCGTTACCTCGGGTGGCGTGTGTGTCCTGCCTTAGCAAACCGGTCCCATTTTATCCCCCTGCTGGGGTATCGCCTGTCCAACACTTCAAACAGTTCAAGGTTCAAAGGGGGGAGCCGCTCCAGACAGCTCTCTCTCCCCCGTTCCTTCATTACACATCTCCAGACGCTGCTCCATTGTTCCTTATCTCTCCTTCCCCTGAGGGCAGGTGGCAGTCCACTTGCTGATGTCACTGATGCTAACCCAGGCCAGCAAACATCTTAATTTTATGTGTATTCTCGTCACATTAAGTATTACATAGAGCATCAGTGCAAATTTGCTGGATAACATTACATTTGATCACACCTAAAGACAATGTAAGGTACAAACATGACAGTGGAACATTTCATGAAGACAAAAACAGAGTCTGTAACTGGAATTTTTTTAAAGAGCAAGTTGGGTGAGGGAAGAAAAATTGTGAAAAGGAAAGCACCAAAAATTGCTTGCAGATTTTTGGGCTCCTCTGTTACCCGTTGCTAAATCAGGATATGATATCTATGATTTTTGTGTATTTTGCTGTATCTGTAATATTAATATCCATCTCAGAGCTTAAGCCTGCTGCCATGTTTAAAATGTTGGATTTGCTAACAACTAAAAGTGCTTGACATACTCAGCAGACTAGGCTGCATCTGTGGGGATAAAAAATTGAGCTTTTTTCAAATCAATGCCCTTTCAACACAACTGAAAATGTTGAGAATTTCTGCCCTATTCTTTTTTATTTTATTTTTGATTTCCAGCATCTGCAGCATTATGCTTTTGGTCAGTAAATGGTAATTAAACTTTGTGGTCCAGAAAATAAATAAATTTATGAACTGAGTGACGAACAGTTCAAAGTGTTCCATTCTTGCAACCACATCCTCGTCTACACATTCATCTGAGTTTTAAGTGCTGTTTTCTAATTTAATCAATACTTTCATATTTGACTTATATTTCACAAAGTGTGTTCGTGACTGATAAGATTATAAATTAAAATCTTTATCTGATAGATTTCCACAAGGTTCTGCAAAGTGTTCATTTGTTTGTTAAGGGCCTGGATTTCTTATGTTCTTTGGAACAGAATTTGAAAACAGCAAGGCATTTCTCAATGTTTTGACTTAGAACCTACGAAACTGCAAGCCTAATAGAAGTGGGAAAACGTCAGATGATTATTAACAATTTCACCTTCAGTGTTTTGCATTAAATAGATGTTATCGAACCAAAATGGAATTTCACATCAACCTATCTAAAAATATTTAAAGACCCTCATCTCCAACTAATCTGGGCTTTTTGAGATTTTTTTTTATTCATCTATGGGACGTGGGGGTCGCCAGCTAAGCCAGTATTTGTTGCCCATCCCTAGTTGCCCTTGAGAAGGTGGTGATAAAGCTGCCTTCTTGAACCACGGCAGTCTTGTTGCAGCCACTTCCCTGAAACAACCACTAGCAATTAGGATAGCGAGATGAAGTATAAAGGACAGGTGGGGACTACACGGTTCCGGAATATTAAGTGTGAAGTAGAGAAAGGTGAGGCAGAACGAGTGATAAGGAGGATACATGTGCAGAGGGATGGTCTGACGGAACATGGAGTTAAATGTGCAGAAAGAGTAGGTAAATTTAAGAAGGACAACAAAATTCAAGGGGCGTATAGCCCGGTGAGAGTTCGGGGAGCTGGGTTATGCACAATAGGCAGCGATTTAAACAGAGAGAGGAGAAATGGGTTAAAAATTCTAAATCTGAATGCATGAAGTGTCAGAAATAAGGCGGATGAGCTTGAAGCTCAGGTGCAAATGGGTAACTATGATGTTGTTGGGATAACGGAGACATGGCTGCAGGGGGATCAGACCTGGGAATTGAATGTACAAGGGTATACATGCTATTGAAGGGACAAAAAGGTAGGCAGAGGGGGTGGGGTGGCCCTGTTGGTGAGGAATGAGATTCAGTCCCTTGCAAGGAGGGACATAGAATCAGGAGAAGTAGAATCAGTGTGGATAGAACTGAGGAACAGTAAAGGCAAAAAGACCCTAATAAGTGTTATCTACAGGCTCCCAAACAGTAGCATGGATATTGGGTGCAAGTTGAATAGGGAGCTAACAATGGCATGTGGCAAAGGAAATGTCGCAGTAGTTATGGGGGATTTCAACATGCAGGTGAACTGGGAAAATTAGGTTGGTACTGGACCCCAGGATAGGGAGTTTGTAGAGTGCCTACGGGATGCATTTTTGGAGCAGCTTGTACGAGAGCCGACCAGGGATAAGGCTGTTCTGGATTTAGTGTTGTGCAATGAACAGGATTTGATAAGTGATCTTGAAGTAAAGGAGCCACTAGGAGGTAGTGACCATAATATGCTAAGTTTTTAACTGCAAGTTGAGAGGGATAAGGGCAGATCAGAAGTGTCAGTATTGCAGTTGAACAAAGGAGACTACGGAGCCATGAGGGGGAAGCGGGCCAGAGTTGACTGGTCGGATATCCTAGCAGAAAAGACAGTGGAACAGCAATGGCAGGTATTCTTGGGAATAATGCACAAGCTGCAAAATCAGTTCATCCCCCGGAGAAGGAAGGATTCAAAGCGGGGAAAGTGGCCATAGTGGTTGACAAAGGAAGTCAGAGATAGCATAGCATTAAAAAAGAAGAAGTATAACAGAGCTAAGGTGAGTGGGAAGACGGATGATTGGGAAATTTTTAAGGAGCACCAGAACTTAACTAAAAAGGCAATACGGGGAGAAAAAATGAGGTATGAACGCAAACTAGCTAAGAATATAAAGGAGGATAGCAAAAGTTTTTTTAGGTATGTGAAGAGAAGGAAGATAGTTAAGAACAATGTTGGGCCCTTGAAGAATGAATTGGGAGAAATTGTTATGGGAAACAGAAATAGCAGACGAATTTAATAAGTACTTTGGATCTGTCTTCACTAGGGAAGACTCAAGCAATCTCCCAGATGTATGGATGGGCCAAGGACATAGGGTAACAGAGGAACTGAAACAGATTGACATTAGGAAGGAAACGGTGATGAGTAGACTGATGGGATTGAAGGCTAACAAATCCCCAGGTCCAGATGGTCTGCATCCAAGGGTACTAAAGGAGGTGGCTCTGGAAATTGCGGATGCATTGGTGATCATTTTCCAATATTCCTTAGATTCAGGATCAGTTCCTGAGGATTGGTGAATGGCTAATATAATCCCACTTTTTAAGAAAGGAGGGAGGGAGGAAACAGAGAACTATCGCCCTGTTAGCCTAACATCAGTACTGGGGAAGATGCTAGAGTCCATTATTAAAGATGAAATAGCGGCATATCCTGATAGCGGTGATAGGATTGGGCCGAGCCAGCATGGATTTACCAAGGGCAAATCATGCTTGACTATTCTATTGGAGTTTTTCAAGGATGTAACCAGGAAGATAGACGTGGGAGATCCAGTAGATGTAGTGTACCTTGACTTTCAGAAGGCATTCGATAAGGTACCACATAGGAGATTGTTGGGTAAAATCAGAGCTCATGGCATTGGGGGGAGGATATTGACATGGATAGAAAACTGGTTGGCAGATAGAAAGCAAAGGGTAGCAGTGAATGAGTGTTTCTTGGAATGGCAGGTGGTGACTAGTGGGGTGCCACAGGGCTCGGTATTGGGACCACAGCTGTTTACGATTTACGTCAATGATTTAGAGGAAGGCATTGTGAATAACATCAGCAAGTTTTCTGATGATACTAAGCTGGGTGGCAGTGTGACATGTGATGAGGATGTTAGGAGAATTCAAGGTGACTTGGATAGGCTGGGTGAGTGGGCAGAAACTTGGCAGATGGCGTTTAATGTGAATAAGATCATGGAAACTGTACAGATCGAAAAGGAGGAGGTCCTTGCTGTCTTGAGGAAAATTAAAGTGGATAAATCCCCGGGACCTGACAGGGTGTTCCCTCGGACCTTGAAAGAGACTAGTGTTGAAATTGCAGGGGCCCTGGCAGAAATATTTAAAATGTCGCTATCTATAGGTGAGGTGCCGGAGGATTGGAGAGTGGCTCATGTTGTTCCGTTGTTTAAAAAAGGATCGAAAGTAATCCGGGAAATTATAGGCCAGTAAGTTTAACGTTGGTAGTAGGTAAGTTATTGGAGGGAGTACTAAGAGACAGAATCTACAAGCATTTGGATAGACAGGGACTTAGTAGGGTAAGTCAACATGGCTTTGTGCGTGGTAGGTCATGTTTGAGCAATCTATTGGAGTTTTTCGAGGAGGTTACACGGAAAGTGGATGAAGGGAAGGCAGTGGATATTGTCTACATGGACTTCAGTAAGGCCTTTGACAAGGTCCCGCATGGGAGGTTAGTTAGGAAAATTCAGTCGCTAGGTATACATGGAGAGGTGGTAAATTGGATTAGACATTGGCTCAATGGAAGAAGCCAAAGAGTGGTAGTCGAGAATTGCTTCTCCGAGTGGAGGCCAGTGACTAGTGGTGTGCCACAGGGATCAGTGCTGGGTCCATTGTTATTTGTCATCTATATCAATGATCTGGATGATAATGTGGTAAATTGGATCAGCAAATTTGCTGATGATACAAAGATTGGAGGTGTAGTAGACAGTGAGGAAGGTTTTCAGAGCCTGCAGAGGGACTTGGACCAGCTGGAAAAATGGGCTGAAAAATGGCAGATGGAGATTAATACAGACAAGTGTGAGGTATTGCACGTTGGAAGGACAAACCAAGGTAGAACATACAGGGTTAATGGTAAGGCACTGAAGAGTGCAGTAAAACAGAGGGATCTGGGAATACAGATACAAAATTCCCTAAAAGTGGCATCACAGGTAGATAGGGTCGTAAAGAGAGCATTTGGTACATTGGTCTTTATTAATCAAAGTATTGAGTATAAGAGCTGGAATGTTATGATGAGGTTGTATAAGGCATTGTTGAGGCCGAATCTGGAGTATTGTGTTCAGTTTTGCTCACCAAATTACAGGAAGGATATAAATAAGGTTGAAAGAGTGCAAAGAAGGTTTACAAGGATGTTGCCGGGACTTGAGAAACTCAGTTACAGAAAAAGGTTGAATAGGTTAGGACTTTATTCCCTGGAGCATAGAAGAATGAGGGGAGATTTGATAGAGGTATATAAAATTATGATGAGTATAGATAGAGTGAATGCAAGCAGGCTTTTTTCACTGAGGCAAGGGGAGAAAAAAACCAGAGGACATAGGTTAAGGGTGAGGGGGGAAAAGTTTAAAGGGAACATTAGGGGGTGCTTCTTCACACAGAGAGTGGTGGGAGTATGGAATGAGCTGCCAGACGAGGTGGTAAATGTGGGTTCTTTTTTAACATTTAAAAATAAATTGGGCAGATACATGGATGGGAGGTGTATGGAGGGATATGGTCCGTATGCAGGTCAGTGGGACTAGGCAGAAAATGGTTCGGCACAGCCAAGAAGGGCCATAAGGCCTGTTTCTGTGCTGTCTTTTCTATGGTTTCTATGGTAAGTGTGAGGTTATTCACTTTGGGAGCAAGAACAGGAAGGCAGATTATTATCTGAACGGTGTGGAGTTAGGTAAGGGAGAAATACAAAGAGATCTAGGAGTACTTGTTCATCAGTCTCTGAAGGTGAATGAGCAAGTGCAGCAGGCAGTGAAGAAGGTTAATGGAATGTTGGCCTTTATTACAAAGGGTATTGAGGACAAGAGCAAGGAAATCCTTTTGCATTTGTACAGGGCCCTGGTGAGACCACACCTGGAGTATTGTGTGCAGTTTTGGTCTCCAGGGTTAAGGAAGGACATCCTGGCTGTGGAGGAGGTGCAGCGTTGGTTCACTAGGTTAATTCCTGGGATGTCCGGACTGTCTTATGCAGAGAGGTTAGAGAGACTGGGCTTGTACAGGCTGGAATTAAGAAGATTGAGGGGGGAGTCTGATTGAGACATATAAGAGTATTAAGGGATTGGACAAGATAGAGGCAGGAAATATGTTCCGGATGCTGGGACAGTAAAGTACCAGAGGGCATGGTTTAAGAATAAGGGGTAGGTCATTTAGGACAGAGTTGAGGAGGAACTTCTTCTCCCAGAGAGTTGTGGAGGTGTGGAACGCGCTGCCTCAGAAGGCAGTGGAGGCCAATTCTCTGGATGCTTTCAAGAAGGAGTTAGATAGGTATCTTATGGATAGGGGAACCAAGGGTTATGGGGACAAGGCAGGAATCGGGTATTGATAGTAGATGATCAGCCATGATCTCAGAATGGCGGTGCAGGCTCAAAGGGCTGAATGGTCTACTTGGGCACCTATTGTCTATTGTCTATTGTCTATTGTCAATTCAAAGTTGTTAAAAGATGCCGGCATTTGCATATAATAAGTATTTGTTCAAGAGCAGATCCTCAACCTTCTTACAATATGTGCCTTTGCTTTATATCTGCAATGTATAATTTACTGCAAAATCATTGTGATATCTCTACAAACTAGAATTAAGGATTGATTATCCCAAATCCTTTCCAATTTGGAACAATTGTTCAAATAACCGGAAGCCCATTTTGGTTTGATAACAACAATATCTCTTAACGCAACATACTCAGGGTGAGATTGTTAATACTCATCTCTGATTTTTTAGAGTAAACATTATTGGAGGATTTACATATTGCCTAACAGTTTTTAACTTCTCCACTGGGATTCACTTGGGAACAAACTGTTGGTTAAACTTTTAAGCGCTAATTGAGAGATAATGTATACAATTACTAATTTTTGCCTTCCAGTACTTTTTAATTGTATCCACAATTGCAATAGAGGACCTGGACCCGAGTGAGAAAAACACAGAAAGGTACAACTAATTATGGAAATCTGAAGAACAGAAAATACTGGGGCACTCAGCCCGTCAGAGTAGAAAAAGTCTTGCAAGGTGTTTCAGCTGCCATTCATCGTCTTGATAATATTCTCTTCTTGTCATTTTCAGTCCGTGAAGTCCGTATTCCAGTTCACGGTCTGGTCCATCGACCCTTGCTCCAGGTTTTCCTGTGTACCCTGTTTCTGTTCTTGTTGAGCTCTAATTGAGCCAGCTGATGCTCATTGGGGCTGGTTGCATAAATACCTTCAGAGACCCAAGCATGGCTACTGGATTGTTCTTGTCCTTACTCCTTGGATCCCTTCCTCTGCCTCCTGTTTCTTCGCCTGAAGCCCTGCCTAGTCTTGCTGGTAACTCTCGCCTCACCTGAAGTTCTCACCTCGCCTTGCTTTGCCAGAAGCCTTGCCTTGTCTTGCCGGTAACTCTCGCCTCACCTGAAGTTCTTGTTTCATCTTGCATTGCTTGAAGCATTGCCTTGTCTTGCTGGTAACTCTTGCCTCGTCTTGCCTGCAGTCTTGTCCTGGAGCCACCCTGTACCCAGCTCCCTTCCTGTCCCTTGCCTCCATCGGGTGAGCCAGGCCATCTTGCCGTTACCTGTGGCTGGTTCTGTCCCTTCCTGTTCCATGCCTCCATTGGGTGGTGATCCGCGCCCTGCCCAGGAGTACCGCACCCTGCCCAGGAGAAGCCTCAAGCCTGAAGACTCCAGCCTCCTGCCTAGCTTCAAGCCTGAAGACTCCAGCCTCCTGCCTAGCCTCAAGCCTGAAGACTCCAGCCTCTTGCCTAGCCTCAAGCCTGAAGACTCCAGCCTCCTGCCTAGCCTCAAGCCTGAAGACTCCAGCCTCTTGCCTAGCCTCAAGCCTGAAGACTCCAGCCTCCTGCCTAGCCTCAAGCCTGAGGACTCCAGTATCCTGCCTCCTGCCAAGCCTCATCTCTAGCCTCAAGCCTGAAGACTCCAGCCTCCTGCCTCCTGCCAAGCCTTGTCCTTGCCTAGTTCTCAGGTCCAAGCCAGAGGCAAGACCCTGGTACTGAGTTGTTGTCCAGTCTGTGGCTCGGAGTCCAAGCCCGGGCTCCTAGCTCTTTTGTCTAGTCCTGTTCCGGGTTCCCAGTTTTCGTGTCCATGTCCTTGCCCTCAGCCTGTATCCTAGTCCTGTCCCTAGTACTTCAGTGTCTGTATCTTGCACTTAGGTCTGTTCCCAGCCACCTCCTTATGACACTTCTTGCATTGAGCTTGAAAGTCCTGCTACATAATTTCCTCAACACTCACAACTTATCCCATCAGATGCTAGTTTTAAGTTCCATTTGGTTACCATATTCTTGCTCAGTTCTCAATAAATGCAAGAGATCCTGCAGTGCTGTAAATTTTGAGCAATACACATACTGTAAAGTGCTGGAGGAACTCAACAAGTCAGGTAGCATCTATGGATTACTGCCTGACGATGAGTTCTTCCAGCAATTTGCATGCGTTGCTCATGCTCAACTCACAAACATGAGAAAATCTGCAGGTGCTGATAATCCAAAGTAACACACACAAAATGCTGAAGGAACTCAACAGGTCAGGCAACTTCTACGCAAAAGAGTAAACGGTCGATGTCTTGGGTCTTCATCAAGTCTTGATTCCTGGTGTGCTGAGTTACTCCAGCCTTTTGTGTGTGATACTCAACTCAGGTGGGTTCATGCTAATTCATGCTACTTCCCAATGATCTACTGTCTCTTTGTTTGCTGTTGCATTGATGTTGGAGCATCAGCCGTCTCTAGCTATAGGATTCTTCCAGTACTACATTTTTCTAGGACTCCTGTGTTCCATTAATGGAGGTCATATGACGATTCTTGATTTTCGGCATTCCAGTGGTAGATGTGCCTTCAAAAGCCCATTCTTTGTAATCTGGAATTTCCTTCCAATCCTTTCCATCTCCTTGTCTTGCCTCTTTACCTAGGAGGTTTTAAAACCTATAAATGTGATCTGCTCTGTTCTCAATATTTTTTTTTGCAACTCCTTAAAGGCACTAGGTGATAAATTACAATTTCTATTGGTTTTGTAAAGCACCTTGGGATGTCTCTGTAAAAATAATCTCTGTTGCTAGGGAGGTTTAGCAGATGATTTAATATTGACCATTCAGCTGTGTGACACTACTGGGAGCTCAGAGCATCCATTAAGCCACTGAGAAATGTGAAGAACAACTAATAGTAAACTTGTGAACAAGCCAACATTCAATTCATTCCTAAGTTTTGAACAAAAAGCTGTTACTGCTTGGCTTAAAATGTATAAATGTCAGAATGAATGTAATGAGAAAACAGGAATGCATGTTAATATTTATTACGCTTTAAATTTTGAAAAGAATATTGTTCTTCAACATATCAATGACAAACAGGAGAAATTTGACACTTCAAGTGTGATACAAAAATCACAGGGGACATTACATTAATAAGCAGCAATAGTATAGAGGGTGGAATTCATGAGTGATTGAAAGAGATGGTTTTCTTGATTATCTCAGAAAAGATAGAAATGCACTGTTTTAGATCTAATATTGCATAATTGAAAAGGGCTAGTTGATCATCTGCTCATTAAGAGGCCATCCAAGATCAGTACATTAATATCAATTATTACGCAACATATTATATGCCATTCTCGCTACTAGGCCATTGCTACAAGTAAGAATTTTATTTAGTACTACAACAGCTGCACATGAACTCAAAAACACATTTATTCTGAAAAGAAATCAACCCCAAAGACTCCTGCTTTGGACAGAGAGTGCTGTTTCTATTTGCAAACATTACTGAAGGGATGACCACATAACATTCTGATTTCACTTCACTTGCAAGGAATCTACTAATTGGAGAAGATCTGACCTATCTCCAGCTCTGCACTCAGTCCCAGATTTGAATCCTGTATCCACACAATTCTCTACTGTCAAGATGAAGCCACACTCAGGTTGGAGGAACAACACTTTATATTCCATCTGGGTAGCCTCCAACCTGATGGCATGAACAGTGACTTCTCTAACTTCCGTTAATGCCCCTCCTCCCCCTCGTACCCCATCCATTATTTATTATATATATATATATATATATATATTCTTTTTCTCTCTCTCCTTTTTCTCCCTCTGTCCCTCTCACTATACTCCTTGCCCATCCCTGGAATTCACCCCTCCCCCTTTCTTTCTCCCTGGGCCTTCTGTCCCATGATCCTCTTATATCCCTTTTGCTAATCAACTGTCCAGCTCTTGGCTCCATCCCTCCCCCTCCTGTCTTCTCCTATCATTTCGGATCTCCCTCTCCCCCTCCCACTTCCAAATCTCTTACTAGCTCTTCTTTCAGTTAGTCCTGACGAAGAGTCTCAGCCCAAAACGTCGACTGTACCTCTTCTTAGAGATGCTACCTGGCCTGCTGCGTTCACCAGCAACTTTTATGTGTGTTGCTCCTTTTTTTAATTTTATTTTATCCACAGCTCCTCAATTTCTGTTTCTTGGTCAGAGTCCCTACATTTTAATTTTTGTCAGTAGGCCTCCGTATCCTTCACCACACTACACCTATCCCTCCCATAATATCTAAACTCATATGATTTCAAAGCTTTCCACTCCCTGTTCCAATATTTAAAACCATTTCCAGGCCTCCATTTTCAGATCACTCCCACAACCGTAGGCAACTCTTGTGATATAGTTCCACTTTAGGTTTTTTAATATTGTCGCATGTACCAAGATACAGTAGAAATCTTGTTGGCCATAATGTACCTACAGATGAAATCATTACAGCTTTCATGTTTTTTTTTATCTTTTGTCTAGTGGGAGTGGGGAGAAGAGAGAATTTCCGGGATGGGTAGGGTACTTGTTGGCTACATTACTGAGGTAGTGAGAAAGACAGACAGAGCCTATCAAGGGGAGACTGGTTTCTGTGATGTGCTGGGTTTTGTTCACAACTATGCAGTTTCTTGCTGTCACATTTAGAAAAGTTGTCATACTAAGCTGTAATGTATCCAGTCAGAAGCCTTTCCATGGTGCACTGATAAAAATTGTTAGTGGTCAATAGGGATCTGTTTCCCAGTGTGAATTCTGAGGAACCTGGATTTCGGATCCCCCAACTCCACCACAGTTCCAGACACTAACTCATCAGTGTTAGTGTTTGTTCAAGCTCTATTGCATTGTTCTTGCATCTCTGAAAGTATTCTACTTAAACCTTGCAGAACTTACCTTGTCATGAACATGTGTCACCTGACTGGATCCTGATAGAGCTTAGGTCCTGATGTGTGTTTTGGCATCTCTTACAAATAGAAGCTTAAAAGTAACATTTTCATTGTTATGCATTGTCCCTTACTCTTGTGAATTTCACAGTTCACTGTTTGTGCTGTTCACTCTGGGGTGTGCTGGTTCACAATCTGATGCCTCACAGGTTTTTCTGCAAGATTAACAGCATCTCAGAACTACCTGATTGGGCGTACTCCCACTTCCGTTCAGGCAGTCTGTATTGAATGTTACTCCCTTGGTGTGTTGATTCCTGTACCCATTTTCTTTAACTGCACTTACTCTTCTCTATCACGGATGGGCCATCCGTGATTCCAAGAACACTTGGTATTCCCTCTTTCTATTAAAGGTAAAGTCACTATTACTGCATTTACACACAGTTTTAGCTCACCAATTCCTATCAGGCACACCTTGCAGCCCCGACTGCATACAGACAACCACTCTTTATTGAATCAGTATTATTTTTAACCCCTCCAGCTCCTGTCTAAGCTCTAAAACTATTTCAATAGATCACAATATGCATTAATTGAAACGGATGGAATTTGAGTTATTACATAGAAAATAACACAAAATATTTTCTCACCCCCTGTATTAATTAACTTTTTCCTATTGTTGTAAAATTTGTTCAGATTATACTCCTTTGGAGGTCAAAGTCAAAGTTCAGATTATTGTTATTTGCACAGGTAGGTCTATGCACATATGCATGAAAAATCTACTTGCAGCAGCATTACAGGTACATAGTATTATATAAGCAGCATTCACAAGAAAAACTTGTGAATTGGTCGGCTGGTGGCGCAGTGACATCAGCGCTGGACTCCAGAATGGAGGTTCCCAGGTTCGAATTCAATCGGGCCACTCCCAAGTACGTTTTCCATCCGCGCCGGGTTGAGTGTTGAGCTCACAACTCGACCTCGTAAAATGAAGAAAAATATTGCAAAATGCCTGTGCGAGGAGTGGCGCCTTGTAAGACGTGAAAATGCCTGGCACTGGCCTCTCAGGCCTGAGTCAACGTCATCATCATCATCATCATCATCACAAGAAAAACATAAATTAAACATTAAAAATATGCATTTTTACAGGAATGAAAACAAAGTGAACTAAAAGGAAGTCCAGTTTACTTACTAAGTGATCAAGGTGGCCATACTGTTGCTGTACTGTTGTGATTGAAATTAGGAACCACAGAGGTCAGATCTGTTGCTCGAAGATGAAGTGGTCCGCAAACAGCTCAACTGAGCTTCTTTCAATTGGCTGGTTGTCATGAAGCAGACGGCATGCCATGAATGTATTGGAATGCTTTGTTCCTCCCACTCACATCAAAGATTGACAGAAAATTACCAACTGTCTGATTAAGACCCAAGGTATCAACCAGTTAGACTATTGTTCAGACATATTGCAAAAATAGATGAAAGTTCCTGTCAAGTTTCGATCCAAGTCTGTTTCCCCTTCATCTGTGTATCCCTTCTTGAAGTTCACATTATTTCATGGTACCATTTAAAAGGCAGCATTCTCCACCTCTCTTACTTAAATGGCACCATTTAGGAATCCTTTACTGAACATCTCAAGTTCAAATTTAAGTTCAATTTTATTGCCATTTGACTGTACATATATATAAACAAACAAAACAATGTTCCTTCGGACTATGGTGCACCCACAAAAGGTAAATCCAACACAGTACATGAAACAAAAATTTATTACAGATGGTTCAATAAAATATAATTCAAAGTGCATGCATACTGTATTCTTCACTACTTACCTGTGCATATAGTAAAAAGTATAGTTAAACAGTAAACAGCTCACTCTCCTAGTGACTAGATCTCAGTGGGGGCAGGGTATTCAATAGTCTCACAATTTGAGGGAAGAAACTGTTACCCAGACTGGCAGTTCTAGAGAAGGAAGTCTGAGAATCGGAGCGGGAGTGCGGAGGAAGCCATGTTTGAAATTTTCATTTTTTTTTCCATCGGCGTTCAGAGAGGCGGGACTGCGCAGGCGTGTGACGTTGGGCAGTGAAGCATGGAAGATTTAAAAGGAACACAGCCGTATACAGCGGGCAGCATAGTTTGCGGGCGACGGAGTGAACCGGGAGCAGAGTGAAGGCTTAAGGGGCGAGGCGAGGAAGGTTTGGTATTCATTTTTTGTTGTTATTTGAGGAGAGGGGCAGTATGAGTGTGAGGGCAGCTTGTTGTTCTCGGTGCCGGATGTGGGAAATCCTGGAGTCTCCAAGCCTTCCGGATGTCCACATCTGCGCCAGGTGCGCCGAGATGCAGCTCCTAAGGGACCGCGTTAGGGAACTGGAGCTGTAGCTCGCTGACTTTCGTCTGGTCAGGGAAAGTAAGAGTTGACAGAGAGGAGTTACAGGCAGCTGGTCACACCGGGGCCATGGGAGGCAGACCAGTGGGTCACGGTTAGGAGGGGGAAGAGGTAGAGTCAGGTAATAGAGAGTACCCCGGTGGCTGTGCCCCTTGACAATAGGTACTCCTGTTTGAGTACTGTTGGGGGGGACAGCGTACCTGGGGGAAGCGACAGTGGCTGTGCCTCCAGCACAGAGTCCGGCCCTGTAGTTCAGAAGGGTAGGGAAAGTAATAGGAGGGCAGTAGTAATAGGGGACTCGATAGTAAGGGGGTCAGATAGGCGATTCTGTGGACGCAGTCCAGAGACCTGGATGGTAGTTTGCCTCCCTGGTGCCAGGGTCCGGGATATATCTGATCGTGTCCAAGATATCCTGAACTGGGAGGGCGAGGAGCCAGAGGTCGTGGTACATATAGGTGCCAATGACATAGGTAGGAAAAGGGAATAGGTCCTGAAAGGAGAATATAGGGAGTTAAGAAGGGAGTTGAGATAAAAGACAGCAAGGTAGTAATCTCGGGATTACTGCCTGTGCCACGCGACAGTAAGAGTAGGAATGCAATGAAGTGGAGGATAACTGCGTGGCTGAGGGATTGGAGCAGGGGGCAGGGATTCAAGTTTTTGGATCAATGGGACCTCTTTTGGCGCAGGTGTGACCTGTACAAAAAGGACAGGTTACACTTGAATCCTAGGGGAACCAATATCCTGGCGGGGAGATTTGCGAGGGCTACTGAGGTGACTTTAAACTAGAATGGTTGGGGGGGTGGGAATCAAATTAAAGAGACTAGGAGAGAGGAGGTTAGTTCACAACAGGGGGATGGGAACAAGTGCAGAGAGACAGAGGGGTGTAAAATGAGGGTAGAAGCAAAAAGTAGTAAGGTGAAAAGTAAAAGTGGCAGGCTGGCAAATCCAGGGCAAAAATCAAAAAGGGCCACTTTTCAACATAATTCTATAAGGGCTAAGAGTGTTGTAAAAGCGAACCTGAAGGCTTTGTGTGTCAATGCAAGGAGCATTCGTAACAAGGTGGATGAATTAAAAGTGCAGATTGTTATTAATGAATATGATATAGTTAGGATCACAGAGACATGGCTCCAGGGTGACCAAGGATGGGAGCTCAACATTCAGGGATATTCAATATTCAGGAGGGATAGACATGAAGGAAGGGGAGGTGGGGTAGCATTGTTGGTTAGAGAGGAGATTAACGCAATAGAAAGGAAGGACATTAGCCGGGAGGATGTGGAATCGATATGGGTAGAGCTGCATAACACTAAGGGGCAGAAAACGCTGGTGGTAGTTGTGTACAGGCCACCTAACAGTCGAGTGAGGTTGGGGATGGTATTAAACAGGAAATTAGAAATGTGTGCAATAAAGGAACAGCAGTTATAATGGGTGACTTCAATCTATATATAGATTGGGTGAACCAAATTGGTAAAGGTGCTGAGGAAGAGGATTTCTTGGAATGTATGCGGGATGGTTTTTTGAACCTACATGTCGAGGAACCAACTAGAGAGCAGGCTATTCTAGACTGAGTATTGAGCAATGAGGAATGGTTAATTAGCAATCTTGTCGAGAGAAGCCCCTTGGGTAAGAGTGACCATAATATGGTGAAATTCTTTATTAAGATGGAGAGTGATATAGTTAATTCAGAAACAAAGGTTCTGAACTTAAAGAAGGGTAACTTTGAAGGTATGAGACATGAATTAGCTAAGATAGACTGGCAAATGACACTTAAAGGGTTGACGGTGGATATGCAATGGCAAGCATTTAAAGATCGCATGGTTGAACTACAATTGCTCATCCCAGTTTGGCAAAAGAATATATCAGGGAAGGTAGTGCACCCGTGGCTGACAAGGGAAATTAGGGATAGTATCAATTCCAAAGAAGAAGCATACATATTAGCCAGAAAAAGTGGCTCACCTGAGGACTGGGAGAAGTTCAGAGTCTAGCAGGGGAGGACAAAGGGCTTAATTAGGAAAGGGAAAAAAGATTATGAGAGAAAACTGGCTGGGAATATAAAAAGTGACTGTAAAAGCTTTCATAGATATGTGAAAAGAAAAAGATTGGTTAAGACAAATGTAGGTCCCCTACAGACAGAAACAGGTGAATTGATTATGGGGAGCAAGGGCATGGCAGACCAATTGAATAACTACTTTGGTTCTGTCTTCACTAAGGAGGACATAAATAATCTTCTGGAAATAGTAGGGGACAGAGGGTCCAGTGAGATGGAGGAACTGAGGGAAATACATGTTAGTAGGGAAGTGGTGTTAGGTAAATTGAAGGGATTAAACGTAGATAAATCCCCAGGGTCGTATGGTCTGCATCTCAGAGTGCTTAAGGAAGTAGCCCAAGAAATAGTGGATGCATTAGTGATAATTTTTCAAAGCTCTTTAGATTCTGGACTAATTCCTGAGGATAGGAGGGTGGCTAATGTAACCCCACTTTTTAAAAAAGGAGGGAGAGAGAAACCGGGGAATTATAGACCGGTTAGCCTAATATCGGTGGTGGGGAAAATGCTGGAGTCAGTTATCAAAGATGTGATAACAGCATATTTGGAAAGCAGTGAAATCATCGGACAAAGTCAGCATGGACTTGTGAAAGGAAAATCATGTCTGACAAATCTCACAGAATTTTTTGAGGATGTAACTAATAGAGTGGATAGGGGAGAACCAGTGGATGTGGTATATTTGGATTTTCAAAACGCTTTTGACAAGGTTCCACACAGGAGATTAGTGTGCAAACTTAAAGCACACGGTATTGGGGGTAAGGTATTGATGTGGATGGAGAATTGGTTGGCAGACAGGAAGCAAAGTGTGGGAATAAACGGGACCTTTTCAGAATGGCAGGCAGTGACAAGTGGGGTACTGCAAGGCTCAGTGCTGGGACCCCAGGTTCTTACAATATATATTAATGACTTAGATGAGGGAATTAAATGCAGCATCTCCAAGTTTGTGGATGACACGAAGCTGGACGGCAGTGTTAGCTGTGAGGAGGATGCTAGGAGGATGCAGGGTGAATTGGATAGGTTAGGTGAGAGGGCAAATTCATGGCAGATGCAATTCAATGTGGATAAATGTGAGGTTATTCACTTTGGTGGTAAAAACAGGAAAACAGATTATTATCTGAGTAGTGGCCGATTAGGAAAAGGGGAGGTGCAACGAGACCTCGGTGTCATTATACACCAGTCATTGAAAGTGGGCGTGCAGGTACAGCAGGCAGTGAAAAAGGCGAATGGTATGTTGGCATTCATAGCAAGAGGATTCGAGTACAGGAGCAGGGAGGTACTACTGCAGTTGTACAAGTCCTTGGTGAGACCACACTTGGAGTACTGTGTGCAGTTTTGGTCCCCTAATCTGAGGAAAGACATTCTTGTCATAGAGGGAATACAAAGAAGGTTCACCAGATTGATTCCTGGGATGGCAGGACTTTCATATGATGAAAGACTGGATCAACTAGGCTTCTCCTCGTTGGAATTTAGAAGATTAAGGGGGGATCTTATTAAAACGTATAAAATCCTAAAGGGATTGGACAGGCTAGATGCAGGAAGATTGTTCCCGATGTTGGGGAAGTCCAGAACAAGGGGTCACAGTTTGAGGATAAAGGGGAAGCCTTTTAGGACCGAGATTAGGAAAAACTTCTTCACACAGAGAGTGGTGAATCTGTGGAATTCTCTGCCACAGGAAACAGTTGAGGCCAGTTCATTGGCTATATTTAAGAGGGAGTTAGATATGGCCCTTGTGGCTAAAGGGATCAGGGAGTATGGAGGGAAGGCTGGTACAGGGTTCTGAGTTGGATGATTAGCCATGATCGTACTGAATGGCGGTGCAGGCTTGAAGGGCCAAATGGCCTACTCCTGCACCTATTTTCTATGTTTCTATGATGCTTATGTATTTCCTTCCTTATGGTGATGAGTCAAAAAAATTGTGAACATAGAACATAGAACATATTACAGGCCCTTCAGCCCACAATGTTACGTCGACCGTGTAACCTATTCAAGAAACTGCCTAGCATTTCCCTACGGCATAGCCTTCTATTTTGCTAAATTCCATGTACTTATCTAAGAATTTAATAAAAGTCCCTATTGTATCTGGCTCTTCACTGTCGCTGGCAGCGCATTCCATGCACGTACCACTCCTATATGTAAAAACTTACCTCTGACATCCCCCTTGTACCTACTTCCAAGTACAGTAAAACTATGCCCCCTCGTGTTAGCCATTTCAGCAATGGGAAAAAGCCTTTGACTATCCACATGATCAATGCCTCTCATCACCTTTTAAACATCTCATCCTCTGTTGCTCCAAGGAGAAAAGGCCAAGTTCACTCAACCTATTCTCATAAGGCACACTCTCCAATCCAGGCAACATCCTTGTAAATCTCCTTTGCACTCTCTCTATAGTATCCATATCCTTCCTGGAGTGAGGTGAATAGAATTGAACACAGTACTCCAAGTGGGGTCTAACTAAGGTCTTACATAGCTGTAATATTACCCCTCTGCTCTTGAACTCAATCCCACGGTTGATGAACATCAACACACCATACGCCTTCTTAATAACACTGTCAAACTGTGCAACAGCTTTGGGTGTCTTATGGAAATTGACTGCAAGATCTTGCTGATCCTTCATGCTGTCAAGAGTCTTACCAGTAATATTATATTCTGTCTTCAAATTTGACTTCCCAAAATGAACCACTTCACACTTATCTGGGTTGAACATCATCTGCCACTTCTCAGCCCAGTTCTACATCCTATCGATGTCCAGCTGTAACCTCTGACAACCGTCCAGACAAACCACAACATCCCCAACTTTTGTGTCATCAGCATTCTTACTAACCCACCTTTCTACTTCCTCATCCAGGTCATTTATAAAAATCACAAAGAGGAAGGGTACCAGAACAGATCCCTTCAGTGGTCACCGACCTCCATGCAGAAAACAAACCATCTACAACTCCCCTTTACCTTCTGTGGGCAAGCCAGTTCTAGATCTATAAAGCAAGGTCTCCTTGGATCCCATGCCTCCTTACTTTCTGAATGAACCTTGCGTGGGGAACCTTATCAAATGCTTTACTGAAATCCATATACACTACATCCACTTCTCTACCTTTATCAATGTGTTTTGCTATATCCTCAAAGAATTCATTCAGGCTCATAAGGCAAGACCTGCTCTTGACAAGACCATACTGACTATCCCTAATCAGATTATGTCTCTCCAAACACTCTTAAATCATGCCTCTTAGGATCTTCTTCAACAAGTTGCCCTCCACTAAGGTAAGACTCACTGGTCTATAATTTCCTAGGTTATCTTTATTCCCTTTCTTGAACAAGGGAACAACATTTACATCCCTCTTATACTTCTTCTGTCCCTATTGATGATGCAAAGATCATTGCCAGGGGCTTAGCAATTTCCTTCCTCACTTCCCACAGTAACCTGGGCTATATCTCATCCAGTCCTGGCGACTTACCTAACTTCATGCTTTTCAAAAGCTCCAGCCCATCCTCTTTCTTAATGATTAAATGCTCAAGCATTTCAGTGCACTGTAAGTCATTCTCAAAATTGCCAAGGTTATTTTCCCTAGTGAATACTGAAGCAAAGTATTCATTAAGTATCTCTGCTATCACCTCCAAATGCATGTACACATTTCCACTATTGCACATGTTTGGTCCTATTCTCACATGGCTCATCCTCTTGCTCTTCACATACTTGTAGAATGCCTTTTGGGTTTTCCTTAATCCTTCTCACCAAGGCCTTCTCATAGCCCCTTCTACCTCTCCTAATTTCATTCTTAAGCTCCTTCCTGGCAACCCCGTAATTTTCTAGAGCACTAACAGTACCTAGTTTCATGAATCTTTTGTAAGCTTTTCTTTTCATCTTAACTAGATTTTCTACATTCTTTGTACAGCATTGTTCTTTTAGCCTACCATCCTTTTTCCCTGGCTCAGTGGAACATATCTATGCAGAATGCTATGCAAATGTTCCCTGAACATTTGCCACATTTCTGTTGTGCATTTCCCTGAGAACATCTGCTCCCAAGTTTCTGCCTAATAGAATCATATTTCCCCCTACCCCAATGAAATGCTTTTCCAAATTGTCTTCCTATCCCTCTCCAGTGCTATGGTAAAGGAGATAGAGTTGTGATCACTACCTCCAAAATGCCCTCCCACTGAGAGATCTGACACCTGACCAGGTTCATTTCACAATACCAGATCAAGTACAGCCTCTCTTCTAGATGGCTTATCTACATATTGCATCTGAAAACCTTCCTAAACACATCTAACAAACTCTATCCCATCCAAACCCCTTGCTCTAAGGAGATGTCAGTCAATATTATGAAATTTAAAGTAACCCATCACAACAACCCTATTATTATCACAACACTCCAGAATCTGGAACCCTATCTGCTTCTCAATGTCTCTGTTACTATTGGGTGGTCTTTAAAAAACACCCAGTGGAGATATTAACCCTTTCCTGTTTCTGATGTACACCCACACTGACTCAGTAGACAATCCCTTCATGACTTCCACCTTTTCCACAGCCATGATATTACCCCAGATTAACAATGTCATACACCCACCTCTTTTACCTCCCTCCCTGTCCTTTTTGAAACACCTAAAGCTCAACACACTCAGCAACAATTCCTGCCCCTGAGACATCCAGGTCTCTGTAATAGCCACAATGACATAGTTTTACATATTGATCCATGGTCTAAGTTTAGCTGCCTTGTTTATGATACCCTTTGCATTAAAATAGACACATCTCAAATCATCTGGCTGATTGCATCTTTACTCTATCATCTGCCCATCCTTCCTCACAAACTCCCTACAAGCTGTCTCTTCTTGTGTGTCAACCACCAATCCTCTGCATCTTCATTTTGGTTCCCATCCCCCTACAAATCTAGTTGAAACCCTCCCAAATAGCTTTAGTAAACCTCCCTCCCAGGATATTGGTTTCCCTCCAGTTCAGTTGCAACCTGTCCCACTTGTACAGGTCACCCCTTCCCCAGAAAAGGTACCAATATTCCAAGAACTTGAAAACCTGCTCCCCTGCACTACCTCCTCAGCCAGTCATTCATCTGTGCTATCTTTCTGCACTTGTGGCACCGGGAGTAATCCGGAGGTTACCACCTTGGAAGTCCTGCTCTTCAGCCTTCTTCTTAACTCCCTAAACTTACTGCGCAGGCCCTCTATTTCTTTCCTGCCTATGTCACCATGACCTCTGGCTGCTCACCCTCACTTTCAAAAATATTTTTCAACCATTCGGATACATCTTGGACACTTGCAGCTGGGAGGCAACACATTATCCTGGCATTTCTTTTGCTGCTGCAGAATCTCCTATCTGTCCCCTTAACTATTGAGTCCCCTAGGACTATTGCTCTGCCTGACATCACCCTACCCTTCTGATGCTCAAAGCTGACCACAGTGCTATTAGTCTGGCTGCTGCTGTCTTGCCCAGATAGTTCATCCCCTTCATCAATATCCAAAGGAGTATACCTGTATACCACAAATATCTCTATTGTTTTGTTCACATTAAGGCTCAGGTGGTTGATCTCACACCATCTGATAAGCCCCTCGATCTCTTTTCTGTATGCCAGCTCATCACACTTGCTGATGAGGCCAACAACTTTTGCATCATCAGTGAATTGCAGTCAATAATCCTGTAGTTGCCATCCTTTACACATGCAGCTATGAACTCCTCAGTCAATTCTTAAAGGTATGCATTCTTCCAGCGACTGGAAAGTGATGTTCACATACAGATAGCTGCACCAGTAAGGGCAGTAAGCATGCTCCTCAGCTTAGTAAAAGGGAAGTCACCATTTTTAACATCGCAATTCCATTTTTAGTAAGCATGCTCCTAAGCTTACTAACAGGGATGTCACCATTTTTAACTTTGCAATTCCATTTTGGTTAAACATTATGCAGGTGAATTTTGAGCCAACAATTTGCCAAGATGGAGTCCTTTGTTTGTTCATAATGGGTTCATTTTGGGACATTTCACCAGAAATTTATTCAATGCACGTTTATTGCCAACATACCCACGTTTGTTTTGAAGACTAACTCCAGCTGATGTCTTTGTTTAATCACAAATAAGTGAAAATGAGTTAGGAAGTGTAAAGAAAATTAACACACCTTCATCCAACCTACCAGCACACATCTTTAAGGAGCATTTGCAACTTCTTACAGTTCAGGTACTGGTTGATGCCTTCCATCTGCTAGTGTGGTTCTACAAGCGTTACAGTTTTCACTTCTCCACATTTGTTTCACACGTTTGTTTCAGATTGCTGAGATGGTGTACCAGATGCCAAAGGATTTTTGTAGAGTTCACGGCTTCTGAGTAAATCTATTGCTGCAAGGCATTCCCTTTGTGAGTCCGTCTGACTGGCAGAATGAATCGTGTAACTATGTAGTTTTGCCAGAATTATTCCATCGCTGCAGGGCACATTTGAGTGCACGTGCATGTCTTCTGGGCATTTCCTATCAACTCTACCCTGGACCGCATTCAAAAAGAATTTCCTTTCTTTGACAACCACTCAGTGTCCAGCTAAAGGTGGTGAATCAATGCTCAGTTTGCTGCTAGCAAGCACAAGGATGGTTGCTTTCCATAGCATCTTGCTGATCCATCTACAAGTAACTGTGAGTCAGTAAACACTGCTATGTATATCACAGGCTCACTACCTCCGTCCATCTCCTCCACTTTCACAGCATGTTGAATCAGGAGGGCTAGTTGTATCGATCGTCAGGACTGCCTGCCACCATGGCCTTTCCCTTTTCTCTTCTTTATCTTCTGGGAGACGATACATATTTGAAAACTCAGATGTGTCCAGATTTATCAGCAGCCACTTCGTCACTGCTATCAGTCCTTTGAACCAACCATCTCTTTCAGACCACTTTTCTTTATATATATATATAAAGAGGGAGAGAGAGAAATGTGGCTCAGTAGCATAGCAGTTAGTGCAAAGTTAATATAGCTATTAATAAAATTCAGAGTTCAATTCCACTGTCCTCTATAAGAAACTTGTATGTCCTTCCTGTGAGTGCCTGGGCGTTTCAATTTCCTCCCACAGTCCAAAAACGTACCGTTTAGTGGGTTAGTTGATCATTCTAAATTATCATGTGATTAGACTAGGATTAAATAGGTGGATTGTTGGGCAGTGCAGCTAGTTGAGCTGGAAGAGCCTGTATTAGGCGTTGTCCATTGATAATGTGGTTCATGTATCAAGGACATAATCTATGCACAGCTTTGCAGCAAAAGCAATGTTATCACAAATAAACAGAAACTTATGAAGATGATTGAAATCCTAAATAACACTACTTGCACCCTTTTGGAGGAAGTTTGCTGTAATAGATTGAGCTATCTTAAAGTATCAGGCCATGAGGAGACAGCCTCTTAATGCAACCGATTCCCAGGATGAGAATATCCTCATCCATTATCTTCTCCATTGCTTGGACATTCATGCCTACCACCTCATGAGCCTCCCCATCCAACACATCATTTTCCACAACTTCTGCCATCTTCAACGGGACCTTATCACCAAACACCTAATTCAGTACGTCCTCCATCATTCTCTGCTTTCTGCAGGGATCACTCCCTCTGTGATTCCCCTGTTCATTCATCCCTCCCCACTAGTCTCTCCCCACACATCCCTGGTAGAAGTGATACATCTGCCCATTCACCTGCTCCCTCACCTCCATTCAGAGCCACCAACCATCCTTCCAGGTGAGACAACACTTCACCTGCAAATCCGTTGGGGTTGTCTTCTGTATCCAATGCTCCCAAAGTGGCCTCCTCTATGTTGGTGAGACCTGATATAGATTGAGTTACTGCACTGTCAAGTACCTTCACTCCAATTGCAAAAAGCAGGATTTCCCAGTGCCCAACCATTTCAATTTCAATCCCCATTCCCATTCTGACATGTTGATCTATGGTCTCATCTTCTGCCATTATGAGATCATTCTCAGGATGGAGGAGCAACACCTTATATTCCATCTAGGTAGATTCCAACCTGTTGGCATAAACATCTCTTTCCCTAACTTCCAGTAATGTTACAACCCCCCTCCATCTTCTTCATTTGCTCACTCTGGCTCTCCTCTTACCTCTTCTCCACTCCTGCTTATCACTTCCCCATGGTGCCCCTCCACCTTCTCTTTCTCCCTTGGTCCACTCTCCTTTCCTATCAGATCCCTTCTTCTCCAGCCTTTACCTTTTCCACCTATCACCGCCCAGCTTCTTACTTAATCCCCCTCTTCCCCAACCATCTGGCTTCACCTATCACCTTCGACCTTGAATTCCTTCCCCTCCCCGCACCTTCTGGCTCCGTGGTAGTGTAGCAGTTATAGCTCGGTGCATTAAAGTTTGGAGTTCAATTCCGACAACATCTGTAAGGAGTCTGTACATTCTCCACGTGACAGTGTGTGCTTTTTCTGGGTGCTCCGCTTTCCTCCCACAGTTCAAAGATGCATCGGTTAACTGGTCATTGTAAATGGTCCCGTGATTAGTCTAGGATTAATCGGTGGATGCTGGGTGGCACTGTTCAAAAGGCTGGAAGAGACTATTTTGTGCTGTATCTCAATAAATAAATTAATTAATTAACTTCCCCCTTTCTTTCAAGACCTGATGAAGGGTCTTGGCCCGAGTGTCAACTGTTTATTCTTCTCCAGAGATGCTGCTTAATTTACAGACCCAAATGCAAGACACAGACAGTGACGTACTAGGAACAGGACTAGGTGTGTCAAGCAAGCAAGGGAAGTGGGGAAGAAACGACACTGGACAAGACACAACACCTGGACAAGGCTAGGATACAGGGCCAGAGCTAGGACTAGACTAGGAAAGCGGGACCTGGATGAGGACCTAGGAACTTGGAAACTGGACAAGGACTCCGAGCCAGAGACTGGATAGGGACCCGGAACCTAGCTCTTGACTCGGGCTCGCACCCCGGATCTAGGTTAGGGCAAGGCGTGGCTACAAGACGAGAAGTAGCAACAGGACTGGATGTGAGACTCCTGGACAGGACAAGGGAACTCCAGCGCAGGACAAGGGAAACCCAGCACCAGGCTGGGTGAGGTACTCTTGGGCTGGGCGAGGCACATGGACAGGACTAGAACACGAAGCTTTGACTTGGTCGAGGGAGACAGGAACGCAAAGCCTTGGTCATGAGAGAACAGAAACACAGAGCCTTGGTCGTGAGAGAACAGGGACGCAGAGCCTTGGTCGTGAGAGAATAGGAACATGGAACACAGAGCCAAGACCCCTCCCTGGGGACAGGACTTGGAGCCGGGGCTCTACACAGAGTCAGGACCCCTTCTAGTGAGCAGGATGTAGGGCTGGGACTCATACACAGAACACTGAGAGACAGATCTCCACTCAAGATAGTGGCAAATGGCCAGACCTACCCAGTGGAGGCAAGGGCACAAAGAGACGGTTCCCAACACAAGGTAGTGGTAAACAGCTTGACATTATGTTGCGTACCCCGTAACTGGGTTGCCAAACCAGCAGAAATGGACCACTCATTGGAGTCTAGATTAATAGGAACTAATAAAGTCTTATTAACGAAATAAGTAACACAGTACTCTAATCGTAAGGATATAAATGCAACAGGTTAGCAATGGTAAAACACACATGTACACAGAACTAGCGTAATAGGAATCAACCAAGCTGTATCGCAGTCTAGGGGTAAAATGATCAGTCTTAATTGACGCAGAGTTCAGTTCAGCTTAGTACAGTTCACAGTAATTGTTGTTGTGCCATGGGGGGGGGG
Source organism: Mobula hypostoma (assembly GCF_963921235.1). NCBI lineage: Eukaryota > Metazoa > Chordata > Chondrichthyes > Myliobatiformes > Myliobatidae > Mobula > Mobula hypostoma. The sequence continues at coordinate 35,027,144 of NC_086117.1, forward strand.
GATGCAATTTGGTTCAGTCAGACCTTTGATGTCTTCACAGTTGGTTTCGGGAAGACCCTTTTTTTATGTCTTCTATTCCGCTGTGGTCACCGACTGTGACCCCTCTGTTCCGGATACGATCGTTCTTCCGCGACGAACCCGGCACCCAGGCAAGGGCGGACACACACACCAGGTTCCCACCGATCATACCTTTACACCCTGTGAGCCTATGGTCGGTTCCCGCGAACCAGACCTCCAAACTCGCACCAACTTGTGGGGGCACACTGCCTTTTCCAGGGTCTCGTTATCATGTGATCTCGTGGTGTCCCATGCCTTAGCGAACCTGTTCTTTTTATCCCCCTGCTGGAGTATCATCTATCCATCAAACTTCAAACAGTTCGGCTTCAAAGCAACCGGTCTGTCAATATTCTGAATTGTGTTTCTTTTCCATTAATCCCTCTCTCCTCTCTTATTAGCATTTTGAACATCTCTCCATTGTCTCTCTTATCTCTCTCATTAGCATTCAATCGTCCGATAGCTTTGTTTGGCGTCACACTACCTAACGAAGGTTTGGACACAGAGACAGTTCTCAACTCAAGGTAGCTGCAAATAGCCGGACCAACCTAGTGAAGGCCAGGGCACAGAGACAGTTCCCAACCCAAGGTAGCTGCAAATGGCCAGACCAACTTAGTGAAGGTGAGGACACAGAGACAGTTCCAAACAATGAAAGACAGTTCCTTATCTAGACGCAGCAAGGCTCCGATCTTGCCTTGGCAGTTGAACCTGACGGCGTTACAGGTGAGGACACAGGCGAAGGTAGCAGGCGAGGCTTCAGAAGGAAGGGGAAGGAGAGGGAAGGGAACAGTCCAGCAAATGAAGCTGAACCCAGGAGCTATTTATGTAGCCAGCCCAAAATGAGAATCATGTGCCTCAATTAAGGCACACAACAGGACAAGGGAAAACTGGAAAACCTGGAATACGAATTGATTGACCGGACCGTGAACTGGAATGCGGACTTCACGGACCGTACCATGACAGCAGAGCTTATCCAGCACTTTGTATGTGCTATGCTACAACTGTTTAAGAAGAATTCAGGACTGTTGACCAAGTTTCCCATTCACCAGAGAAGAAATCTCTGGGAATTAAGAAAAGGGAAAAATTATTATGTAAGCAACCTTAGTGTCACACAAATTGGAGAGGAATGATGAGAAAAAGATTAGTAGTGGAGGTAGTTCAAAGCTGACTTGGAAGAAAGAGGGTAATGCTTCAATCAGGACAGCATTTAGACTATAAGGCAAGACTAGCTAGAGCAGAAATAAACAAATAGAGGTTGGAGTACAGTTTAAATGCAGGAGAATTGATGTTAAAGTGAGCAGAGTCACACGGATGATCGCTACCATAGGGTGCTTAATTGCAGAGAAGTCGTCTGTAATTAGAGGCAATTCCTGCAGAGTAAAAACAAAAATCAAACTCTTTAAAGTAAAGTGGGTTACTGACAAATTTGTGAAATCTCAATGCAACTATTCTAATGGGAATGCTGTAAATTGACAGATGATTTTTGGATCAGGGGAGTACCTTTGATCTCTCTCTCTCTCAGAGTGCTCACCAGTGTATCCTGGATCAGGGTCTGAATGTACCAACTTGTTCAAGAAACTCACCACTACTCGATGAGAGATTTTCTTTGTGTGCTTCCTGTTTAAGCAATAATTATCAGGGTGACTGGCCCCAATGTGAAAGCCAAACTCAGAGTGCATGTTTAACATGCAAATTCCTCTAGCATGAGTAATTACAGCCCTTACTTTCTCCCCTTAAGTACATTACTGTGCATTCAGCCTCAATAAAGAAATGACAATCCAAACAAAGAAAAGAATAATAAATAGACTCACTTGAGACAAATGTTAAACAACACTTTTGTGCACTGTTAATGCTCGCCTTCAATGTGTTCATGCCCTTTGATAATACTTTTCCAATGGTTGAAACAAGACCTTTTTCATTCTGTTCTCCACATTTACCCACAGAAAATATACCGTACACTTATTCCTCCTAGAGCTCTGGTCTTCTGTGTGCAGAGTCCTCTTCATCAGGCTGATACTTTACTCACATATTCAGATTATTGTCCACCACTTAAACTTCATTCTTGGGTCTACTGAGAAATTATCAGGTAGAAAGGATGTTTCCCGTCTCCCCTAACACTGTCCCACGAAGAGGCCAGGAAACCTAGATTGCTGCGACTGTATCATAGCAGTTCCTTGTGAACGTGCTGTATACACCAGGTGGTATAGTAATCCAGGCTGAGTTTATTTATTTATTTATTTATTGATTGATTGATTGATTGATTGATTGAGATACTGCATGGATTAGGCCCTCTGGTACTTCTAGTGCATTGCCCAGCAATCCCTAATTTAACCCTAGCCTCATCACGGGACAATTTTTTTAGATTATGAAGACACGCAGTCCTCTTTTATTGTCATTCAGTAAAGCATGCATTATGAAGTGATACAATATTTCCTCCAGTGTGATATTACTAAACACAAGACAGACCAAGTCTGAAAAAACTAACAAAACCACATAATTATAACATATAGTTACAACAGTGCAACAATACTATAACTTGATGAAGAACAGTCCATGAGCACAGTAAAAAGTTCAAAGTCCCTCAAATGTCCCACATCTCACGCAGATGGGAGAAGGAAGAAAAACTCTCCCTGCCATGCCTGACCATAGTCCGACTCTGAGTCGTCCGAAAACTTCGAGCCTCCAATCAGCTCTCCGACACCGAGTACCGAGCACCATCTCTATCTGAGCGATTCGACCTCAATCTCGGTCACCAACAGCAGGCAAAGCCGGGGATTTTGAGGCCTTCCCTCCAGAAGATTCACGATCGCGCAGTAATAACAGCAACGAACGGGCATTTCAGAAATTTCTCCAGATGTTCCTCTGTGCTTTCACGTCTGTCTCCATCAAATCAGAATTGTCCACGGCCCCTATTTAACGGATATGATATCATTTTCACCGGAGGACTGCACAGGCGCGGCATACTGCACTCTCTCCTCCCGTCTTATCATTTACAATGGCCAATTAAACTATCAAAAGGGTCGTCTTTGGACTGCGGGAGGAAACTGGAGCACCTGGAGGAAAATCACACAGTCACAGAGAGAATGCTTAAACTCCTTACAGACTACAGCGGGAGTTTCATGAATCACCATCTTCGTATTATCAATGATATTCTCAACAATGATATTCAACCTTTTTTATTCCATGGATCCTCACCATTAACCGAGGGGTCCATGGACTCCAGATTGGGAACCCTTTTTTTAGACCAGTTGAAACAAATCCAAGCACCCACTTATTATTATTGAGTCACCAGCACAAGCAATTATCTCTAATAATTACTTAACTTAATAGACAAGTTATCTGTAACTTAAGATAAGTAAGGAAATGTAAAAGGCTGAGTGAGAAAACTCACATACATTTCTGCCAAAGCTCTGAAGGAGTTAAGGCATGAAAGAGTGGAAGGCGAAGCCAATCAAAGTACCAGAGACAGTAAAAATCAAAGATAAAATCAGAAAACATTGGAAATGCTCAAGGACAAACAGAATCTATGAAAGTACAAAGTGCAAATTTTTTAGTTCCCTTCCATGTCTGAAAAAAAATGTATATTATCCAATAGAGTGTAAGTGTGGGGTAGAATTTAGTGGGGAAAATCCATCTCTTTCTTGATTTCTTGCTCTTTCCTTTTCAATGGCATCTTTCCTACAGCAGAGTGACCAACCTGCAAGTACCAAGTAAATATATTATCAAAGCATCTATATAAAACCATATACTACCATAAGATTAATTTTCTTGCAGGCATTTAAAGGGAAAATATGAAATATAGCAGAATTTTACAATAAAACTATAGATAAACAAAAACTGACAAACAACCTGAACACAATACTCCATGTATGGCCTCACCAGTGCACCTATTTCAGGGTATGGAAACCTGTGCAGGAGAATTTATAAAATGGAAAAGCTGTTGCACTGGGGCAGAAGTGGTACAAACAAGCATCACAAACCGGATTCTTCCTTGGTTGCAGGGAGATGACCTTGATGTCCTCTATGCCTTGTCATGCCCTTTGCTTTCCACAGAGCTTTGCAGTACCACCTTCCTGGCCATTGGCTCTCGCTGTAAATCTCATCTGTCCAATCCGCTGGAGCAGACTTTGCATGCTGGGACAGGCATGTCCCTATTTCTGGGTGCAATAGCACTGTAACATACTTACAGTATTTAAATAACTACCCTGTTTCCCAAGTGAAAGTAACTCCCACACAGTCAAATGTATGCTGAAATAAGCCTAATTGTTGTTTCTTTGGATCCAGCCTCAGCACATCATCATACTTCCAATTAATTTAACCCCCCAGTCAAACCCGTACCTTCTTGAACTTAAATTCCTTTGGGATATTTTTAAGGGAGCAATACAATATACAGAAACAGCCAAGCTTATGGGAGATAATCAGCTTATTCTACATGCAAATTATCCATAGATTTAAAGAAATGGAGTCCAATGTCTGCATCTCTAGTTGAACTTATGCATGTGATTGCTCACTATTTAATGCACACAGGTCTTTCAAGTATTAATGGCTGTATGTGTTTATCAAGCTCTCTCAGAGTAATTGTATATATTCTTTCACCTAAACTGCATGATAACGTAATGCACCCAAGTGTTTAGCAAGAATATAAGTTACTCATGTTAAATTAATACAAATTAATAATTAATCACATTTCTATCCCACTGCATTATGAAGATCTAAGGAGCTTTTAGAATGAAACAGACTGTCCTGCTTCCTTCCTGAGCCCCCACAGAATCTTCGTTCCATCAGGTCTGTATTCATCACAAAAGCCTTTGGAAATGTGACTGCTCAAATCACTGTAAAGCAAAACCTACATATACGTTTGTACATCAACTTTGAAAATGCTAACAAATCTCATGTTCTTCCCCGACAAACATCTTTGCATGATAATAGTCAAACCATCATAAAGAAGCGGGAGGGGGGAGGTACAGTTCTTGAAAGGTATGTAGACTACTGAGAAAGTAGTGTGTGAGGAGTGATTTCTCAGATTTATAAGAAACAGGCTTAGTTAGGATAAAACTGGAACAATCAATGGCCGTGAGGGGTGGGTTGCATCAATCAAACCTCCACGGATGGGATATTTGGTTTTGAAATGAGGTGGACTAAGGACAAACTTTGACAACTTGCTAGATGGTGCAGATTGGATTGGTCTCTTGTTCACATGGAAACAGAATCCCAAGAGTGAACATTGGGACGGTTGTGCTTGGAATCATCCGAAGTTAAAGATAAGTGCACTTGTGAGAAATATTTAATGTTAAAGGCAATCTGAAAGGGATCTGTCAACAGGGCCGACTGCCTTTGCAGATAAGAGCATGTTCCCATGTGTAATTCATGGAGCTAGTTGGATTCAGAATCAGAGTTGGTACAAAGAACATGCAAGTTGAAGCTGCAGTTACAATTCAGGGTCAGTTCATATTCCGCAACACTCCAACATTTAATATTGGTTGATATTTGTTAAATCTTATGTTATGAATTTATTATTCCCTTATTTGCTCAATTAACAAATGTCTGCCATATTTCTGTATGGTGCTACGCTGTGAGCCTTTCCTAGTTTTATCTCATCTAGACAGGTTCAGAGAAAAGGAGTCATGGACAACCTTCTCCAGTAAGAGAACAAAATATTCCAAAGAAGCGAGGGTTAAAGATGATAATATAATAAGATATAGGAGCAGAATTAGGCCAATCAGACCATCGTGTCTGCTCTACCATTCAATCATGTTTGATTTATTTTCCTTTTCAACCTCATTTTCCTGCCTTCTCTCTGTAACCTTTAATACCCTTACTAATCAAAAACCCATTAACCTCTACTTTAGATACACTCAATGACTTGGCTCTATATAGATATAAGGGATGATTGATAAGTTTGTGGCCTAGGGACTTGGACCAGCTGGAAAAATGGGCTGAAAAATGGCAGATGGAGTTTAATACAGACAAGTATGAGGTATTGCACGTTGGAAGAACAAACCAAGGTAGAACATACAAGGTTAATGTTAAGGCACTGAGGAGTGCAGTAAAACAGAGGGATCTGGGAATACAGATACAAAATTCCCTAAAAGTGGCGTCACAGGTAGATAGGGTCGTAAAGAGAGCTTTTGGTACATTGGCCTTTATTAATCAAAGTATTGAGTATAAGAGCTGGAATGTTATGATGAGGTTGTATAAGGCATTGGTGAGGCCGAATCTGGAGTATTGTGTTCAGTTTTGCTCACCAAATTACAGGAAGGATATAAATAAGGTTGAAAGAGTGCAGAGAAGGTTTACAAGGATGTTACCGGGACTTGAGAAACTCAGGTACAGAGAAAGGTTGAATAGGTTAGGACTTTATTCCCTGGAGCATAGAAGAATGAGGGGAGATTTGATAGAGGTATATAAAATTATGATGGGTATAGATAGAGTGAATGCAAGCAGGCTTTTTCCACTGAGGCAAGGGGAGAAAAAACCAGAGGACATGGGTTAAGGGTGAGGGGGGAAAAGTTTAAAGGGAACATTGGGGGGGGGCTTCTTCACACAGAGAGTGGTGGGAGTATGGAATGAGCTGCCAGACGAGGTGGTAAATGCGGGTTCTTTTTTAACATTTAAGAATAAACTGGACAGATATATGGATGGGAGGTGTATGGAGGGATATGGTCTGTGTGCAGGTCAGTGGGACTAGGCAGAAAGTGGTTCGGCACAGCCAAGAAGGGCCAAAAGGCCTGTTTCTGTGCTGTAGTTTTTCTATGGTTTCTATGGTTTCTATGGTGGGAGGAGTCAATTTTAGAGAATCTAACACATTTATTTTTCCTACATTTACACTTAGTAGATCATATGGATCCCTTCTTTGTAGAAGTCGGCGTCTTGGACCTCCAGAAAGTGGTCCACAGCAGGGATGTTTGATAAGTTTGTGGCCTAAGGTAGAAGGAGATGAGTTATTAACTTCAAACTTTCTGCATTTTCACTCAGAGTTGAACTGCACATGCATGTAACAAGAGATATATAACTCATCTCCTTCTACCCAAGGCCACAAACTTATCAATCACTCCTGCTGTGGACCACCTGGAGGTCCAAGATGCTCTTGTTACATGCACGTGCAGTTCAACTCTTTGAGTGATAATGCAGAACGTTTGAAGTTAATAACTTATCTCCTTCGACCTTAGGCCACAAACTTATCAATCACTCCTACTGTGGACCACTTCTACAAAGAAGCGATCTGTATGCTCCACAACTGCTGGACTAAGTGTGTACATGTAGGAGGGACTACATTGAAAAATAAGTGTGCTAGGTTTTCTACAATTGACTCCTTCTACCTTAGGCCACGAACTTATCAACCCTGTGTGTGTGTGTGTGTGTGTGTGTGTGTGTGTGTGTGTGTGTATGTGTGTGTATACATACATAAGATTACTCAAACATTATTTGAATATTAAATAAACAAAACTCCTCTCTGCTTAGCTATAATCTCCAACTCAATGGAGAATGCATCTCAGCTACTGTATATACATAGTATAATATATAATACAACTACTATGTACAAACATCCACAGCATGGCAAATTTTAAATTGTCCCATTCAGGCCGAACGATTTAATCGCTGTGGAGAATTTCTTACTCTTGTGGAAAAACATATTTCCTGCCAAGGGGGATCACCCTACTTGGCAGGTAAGAATTGGACTGCGGAACAATCTCAGATTCTGCGGCTTGCTCAGTGGTGGTTGCAGGAGTTGATTCAGAGACTGCCAGAAGTCGTTCTGACAAATCAAAACATCTTTTTCCTTCTAGTGTGTGTGCATCTTGATCTTTGGAGGGTCCACATAGTTCACAGGATACTCTGTTATTAATCCTTCTTTTGCGATATGATCTCTCCTCTTGGTTTCAATTCATTCAGCTGGACTTTGGTCTTTGCATCTGCTTTCACAAGCAGCTCTTTGTCTCCCACTTGAAGTTCATGCAATAACCTTAATGCATGCAGAGTAGGTTCTAGTTCTTTATACTCACAAGAGCTGAATGCTTGCAACTTTCCTGAAGCTCCTTGAACTCTCTTACAGCTTAAAACCAAGCCACATTTTGCAAGAAACTGCCTGATTAGCATATCAGAAGCTTCCTCAGATAAATTGCCATTGGGCCACTGCTTTCATCACTTTCATGCTTCTTCTGAGCATTGTCCTTCCAAGATTCAATATGCTTACCAACTACAGGCACAGACTTTGGCACCAATGCCTAAAGAACTAGCACCTACTCTGTTGAGGAACAGTTCATAGTGTCCAGCATTAACACATTTGTTGCATCATCCAGTATCTTTCATGATTCACTTTCAGATGGATTCATTGCAGGGGATGTGTCATGCAAATTGTGGTTGAATCTTCAATCAAGTTGTGGTTGTCATAGTCAATCCTACCCCCACAATGCTGGTCCTTCAGTTTTTACCACGTTCAAGTTCAGTGTGGCTTGTTGGTTGTTGTATTTCACTGTTACATATGCCAATCCTACAGGAATTATCTTTTCTCCAGAATAAGTTCTTAGTAGGATATGTGTAGGCTTCAGTTTAGTATCTTTGAAATGTCCCTCAAACTCATTTTGTGGAATAACTGGAACAGCTGAACCAGAGTCTCATCTGTTTTAACTAATTTGTTGTTCACTCCTGGTGTAAGCCATATTGTTTGTCTATTATTAGTTTTCATATTGTAAATCTTAAGGCTACTCAGTCCTGTGTCACTCTTATCGTTATCAGATTTTTCATCAACAGCTTGCAAATTAGTGCTTTTGCTGAAACTGCAACTTGTCTTTTCAGCCTTTTCTCTTCCCTGAGCAGTCCATCTGTTTATGTTTGCCCGACATACTTTTTGCATGTGTCTACGGTGTTGTAATATCTGCAAATTTCATCTCTGAACCTGCATTTGTTTGGTAAATGGGAGCCCCTGCCACAACAGTACACAATTTATTTAGGCAGACCAGTGTCTGTTTAGACACTTCAATTTTGTTCACACTCATTTTCATTTCTAATTACAACTCAATTGCATCTCTGCTACCTTTCTTATTGAAACAGCAATTTCTGGATGTGCACAAATTTTTTCACTCACTGCCTTTTTTAGTTTGAATGTCTCACTGAGCTTCAATAGCTGTCTCAGGTTCATTATAAGACACCTCATTGCTAATGTTATGTTTAGTAACTTCAAAATATTAAACTAATTCAAGGGAAGACAAGGAAGTCCAAAAATGCAGGTCTAATCTTGAGTTTACCTTTTATATTCATGTATTTATATGTATAACCTGTAATGAATTATTTAAACAAACAAAAATGCTTAATCAACACCCCCTCTATCGCTCTCTATATATATTTGTGTGTGTGTGGTGCGTATATATATATATATATATATATTTATATTACTCAAACAGTACTTAAATATTAAAGACACAACAGAAGCTATGCTGACTTTGGCCTATTTTATCATCTGCCTCCAGATATTCTGAAACCTCAACCTTAATAATGGACTCCAACTTTTTCCCAACCTCTGAAGTCAGGCAAACTGGCTTATATTTTCTTGTCTTTTGCCTCCCTCCCTTCTTACAGAGTGGAATGACATTTCCAAATTTCCAGTCCTCTAGAAACATTCTAGAATCTTGTGATTCTTGAAAGAACACTGTTAATGCCTCCTCCATCTTTTCAACTACCTCTTTCAGAATCCTGGAGTGCGGTCCATCTGGTACAGGTGACTTAGCTGCCTTCAGGTCTTCAAGCTTCCCAAGCACTTTCCCCTTAATAATACCAACTACATTCAATTCTGCCCCCGACACACTTGAATTTCTGACATACCACAAGTGTCTTCCACAGTGAAGAATGCTGCAAGGTACATTCTGAATTTATCTGCCATTCATTTGGCCCTCATTACTAATTCTCCAGCTTCATTTTCCAGAGGTTCAATATCCACTATTCCCCTCTCTTTTACTTTTTATATACCTGAAAAAACTCCTGCTATCATCTTTTATATTATTGGCTAGTTTCATTCATCATCTTTTCTCTCCCAATCCTCTAGCTTCCCACTATTAACTTTTCTTTTATAGCACATTTTTGAAGTCCTTCACTTCTCTCCTCAGCCATATTTGCCTCATCATCCCTTTATAATTCTTCTTCTTCTTTGCGATAAACCTATCTTTTAACTTCCAAATTACAGAAACTCCAGCCATTGCTTCTCTGCCGTCATCCCTGCCAGTGTCCCCTTCTAATCTGCTTTGGTCATCACCTCTCTCACGACTCTGTAGTTTCCTTTACTCCACTGTAAAACTGATATCTCTGATTTTAGCTTTTCCCTCTCAAACTGCAGGGTGAATTCTATCATATTATGATCACTAACTCCTAAGAGTTCCTTTGCCTTAAGCTCCTTGATCAAATCTGATTCAATCCAGAATTTACTTTTCTTTAGTGGGCACAAGCACAAGTTGCTCAAAAAACACCTCTCACAAGCATTCTTTAAATTCCTTCTCTGGGGTTCCAACACCAGTCTGTTTTTCCCAGTCTACCTGTATATTCAACATTCAAGAATTTTTAATGTCATTTCCAGTGCACAAGTGTAAAGGTGAATAAAATAATTGTGGCACTGATGCAAAAAGAGGTGTGATTGGTACAAGTTTTCCTTAAGTCAATTATTATCTTGTTTGTCTTGTTGACGCTGAGAATGAGGCATCAGGCATTGAGCTCTTGCATCTCATCATTGTTAGTGACGAGCTCCACCAACATAGTTTCATCGGTGAACTTGACAATGTGATTACTCAGGTGCTGGGCCATATAGTCATGTGTGAGAAAAGTATACAGCAATGCGCTCAGCACACAGCCCAGGGGAGTGCCCAAGTTGCAGATAGCGGGGAAGGAGGAGCATTTGTTCATCCTGACCATGTCGAACTCTGTTGGTTAACAAGTTCAAAACCTTGTTGCACAGTGGTGTATTTAGACCAAATTTCACCAAGATCTGTGGGACAATAGTGTTGAATGCTGAACTGAAATCCAGGAACAGTATCCTGACATAAGTGTCCTTGCTCTCTAGGTGTATCAGTGCCAGGAATATAACAGATTCTATGGCATGCATCATAGAATGGTTCTGTTGGTTAGCTCATTGATGAGTGTCCAATGTGGCAAAGGTGTTTTTGATATGTGTCATTACCAGCCTTTCAAAGCTCTTCATGATGATTGACATCAGTCGTCATTCAGCTCTAAATGGGTAAAGTTCTTTCGTACAGGGATGATGGTGGCTGATTTGAACCATGTGGAGACAGCAGCCTGGATGAGTAAAGTGTTGAAGATATCTGCGAGGATCAGTGAGCTGGTGTGCCTGAGTATTCAGTCTGGGGTGTTGTCTGTCCTGGCTGCCTTCCTTATGGTGGTTGACTCTGCAGAGTCCTTTTAATGTCTGCTGCTGTTACAGACAGAGATTGCTCCCCTCCAGGGAAGGGAAAGCAGGAGGTAACTTTCATGGCCGGCATTGTGTTGGATGCCTTAAGGCATGCATAGAAGTTGCTTAGAGAGTCATGGAGGGAGGCATCACTGGTAGAGTTGACACTGTTTCTGCTTGCATAGTCAGTAATGGCCTTGATCCCCAGCCACATACGCAGGAGTTCGTTATCGGACAGGTGTTTCTCAATTTTTTGTGCAGTCTTTGAAATCCCCCATGACTATTATAATATTGCCTTTTTTACCCCCTGTTGTAATTTATACCCCACATCCTGGCTACTTTCTAGTGGCCTGTATATAACTTGCTTATGTTCTTTTTAGCCTTGCAGTTTCTTAATTCTACCAACAAGGATTCTATATCATCTAATCCTGTGTCACTTCTTTTGAAGTATTTGGTTTCATTAAAAAAGCTACCCCATTCTCTCCACCCACCTGCCTGGCCTTTCAATTTGATATGCATCCTTGAATGTTAAGCTCCCAACTGTGATCTTCTTTCAGACATGACTCAGTGATGCCCACAATTTCAGACCTGCCAATTCCCAAAGCACAACAATATTTACATTATTTCATACACTGTGTGCTCTCAAATAAAACACCTTCAGCCCTGTATTCACCATCCTTCTCAATTTTGGCTCTGTGTACAGTATGCAGAGAAGACTACTACTACTACTACTACTACATCGACTCAGGCCTAGGGGGCCGGCGTCGGGCATGATGACAGACTCGCCACTTCTCCGATCTCCCTCCTGGCACTTATCCTTGTAAGCAGAAAAAGTGTACACATGCCCTTACACTTCCTCCCTCACCACCATTCAGGGCCCCATACAGTCCTTCCAGGTGAGGCGACACATCAACTGTGAGTCGACTGGGGTGATATACTGCGTCCAGTGCTCCCAATGTGGCCTTCTATACATTGGCGAGACCCGACGCAGACTGGGAGATCATTTCACTGAACACCTACACTCTGTCGCCAGAGAAAGCAGGATCTCCCAGTAGCCACACATTTTAATTCCATGTCCCATTCCCATTCTGATATGTCTATCCACGGCCTCCCCTGCTGTAAAGCTGAAGCCATGCTCAGGTTGGAGGAACAACATCTTATTTTCCATCTGGGTAGCCTCCAACCTGATGGCATGAACATTGACTTTTCAAACTTCCGCTAATGCCCCACCTCCCCCTCGTACCCCATCCATTATTTATTTATATACACACATTATTTTTCTCTCTCTCCTTTTTCTCCCTCTGTCCTTCTCACTATACCCCTTGCCTCTGGGCCTCCCCCTCCCCCTTTTCTTTCTCCCTAGGCTTCCTGTCCCATGATCCTCTCATATCCCTTTTGCCAATCAACTGTCCAGCTCTTCGCTCCATCCCTCCCCCTCCTGCCTTCTCCTATCATTTTAGATCTCCCCCTCCCCCTCCTACTTTCAAATCTCTTACTAGCTCTTCCTTCAGTTAGTCCTGATGAAGGGTCTCGGCCCGAAACGTCGACTGTACCTCTTCCTAGAGATGCTGCCTGGCCTGCTGCGTTCACCAGCAACTTTTATGTGTGTCCCTCATCAGTGTGTTCAGTTCATCTACATTAGCCACACCGCTGTCTTCTAGGAGCGTGTTGACCATAGCCTTGGGAGGGCGCCCAGGGTTCATCCTCCTGTGCTTGGGCTCCCATATGATGACTAGGCTGGCAGGTAGCTCGGGGTGGCGTAGACAGTGCCCCGCTAGTTGCAATCTTCTCGCCTCGATTTTAGTGGTGAGCATTGGTAGATCGTCATAGAGCTTGACGTTCGTCCTGAGAAGAAGGCATTGATTTTACCTGCAATATCTCAATTTTTCTTGCAATAAGTTATAATCATCAGGCATTATAAAACATGTTGGGTTGATCTCTTAATTAAAAAAACATAACAAACCACACTCAATTAGTTCAACCCTAATTTGCTGCAAAGTACTGGCAGCATATTATTTTATCAAGAAAGTTTCAATATATCAGATCATTCTGTGATTTTCCTGGTGCCTGTTGCAGGAAAAGCAACTGGACTTCATAGTGTCAAAGTGCAATGAATTTACAACAATTAGGTATTCTTTACCATGGAGAAGGGTCTCAGCCAGAAACATTGACTGTTCATTCATTTCCCGAGATGCTACCTGACCTGCTGCATTCCTCCAGTATTTTGTGAGTGTTGCCCCAGGATTTCCAGCATCTGCAGACTTTCTTGTGTTTATTCGTTAATGGTAATTTTTGTATTTTTCTATGTGGAAATGGAAAATGACGTTTATGACAAAGGCCAAGTCTCTACCTCTGAAAATGTGTTTGAATAACTGGAGGATATTTTGTCTCTTTGTAGCAGAACTTTGAACTGGTGCCACTTCTAAATATTGTACAAGAATGTCAAAAGTGTGAGTAGTCAGATAAGGCTCTAGTGTTCCTTTTGTTACTGGGGCAAAATTCTTCCAGCTGCATTGCAAAAGAAACTTCTCCTGAGCAAATTAGAAAATGAATATGCAGGGCCAAGTAAGGGTTTTGAGTAACATTAAATTATTCATAACTGGGATTGAAATGTCATTATAAGAAATATTGTGCTGCTGTACAGCTGAATTCAAATTGAAACCATTAAGTGCTGGAAAATCCAATGCAGTAGTTTAGGTTTATGGTTTAAGAATAACTTAGAGCAGTGCAACAAAACTCAGTAGATCAATTATAAATTGATATGTAATGCAGGTGAAACTACTTGCAACAGAAAGCATTCAAATGTTTAAATAAAAAATGCTTTATTATGAAATTTTCGTGGGATTGCATGCTCTACTGAAGAAGGGAAGTGCATCTCATTAGTATTTACCTATGATAATCCCTATAACCCCACATTAAATTAAGGCACATTTCTGAAGCTGTCTTATTCCCACCATTTAAATAACAGTTAAGTTCAAGTAAACTCCAATGAGCTTCCAACAGTTAAGCTTCTGCAGACTTACACAGTGCAAATCTCATTTTATTGCTCTCATTAAATGGATATGAACTTAAATTCTACCTTTAGGAGCTTGTAACAAAGATGAACCTGATAGCTACATCATACGAGCACTGCTAATAACTGGTTTTGTAAAGACATTAAATTATGCGGTGGGTGGTTTAATTTTGTACAGTGACCCAGAGTTATAGATCCATTGGTTGAAAGGATAGATAAAAATTCTGCTGACACCACTGTGATGTGAAAAATGATTATGTTATTGAGAGATAACGTGAACCAAAATGTCAATGTTTCTGTCCCTTAAGGCACAGACAGCAGTGGATGACACTAAAAGCACATTTTTACAGCATTCACTACAGCAGCACAGAAATAGAAGGTTAGAGCCAGACTTGCTAACTTAATTAAAACCCTAATGTTCTTCCATTTGAGGGTGCAAGCATAAAAATAATGCAAACCAGAAGATCAGAATCCAATCAATTAATTTGAGAATTGGGTTTCTGTGAAACAAGTATTGATACAGTTTGTCAGTTACTGAATTCAAGAATTATGCAATTACTGATCAATACTCCATCTTCAGTACATGGAATCTTTGCTGAAGTAGAAGATGCATGGTGATTCAACAGAGAATGCTGTTATCCAATACTGTCCTATTGTTGAATCTTTCAGCTGAATCTCACAGCCAATGGACCCCAAACATGTAGAATATCTTTAACGGACCTCACACTAATGTGTTATTCTGTTCAACAGAACAGGACAGAACAGAAATTTGACTAGATTTCTCTAATGAAGAGAAATCGCAAATATGTTCATTTACTCCATGGGTCCAGAGGTTAAACATTGCAACTACACACATAGCACTTTTCATCATATTTTAATTTTGGTTTTATTGTTCACACCACACTCTCAACATATTCTCATTAGTTGTGAGTGTGACTTGAGGAATCAATTTTTTGACAGAATTTTGCTGAGGGAGATAACTTCTTTCCGATTGGTTCCTGAAGGAAATTCACGTCAGCTGACTGAAAATTACAACAAAGATGGTCATTGTCAGAAGACAATCAACAACAGGATTTGAAATGTGGAATTATTAATACAAGCAAAGAGCAATAAGACAATAAGACCATAAAATATAGGAGCAAAATAAGGCTATTTGGCATATCAAGTCTGCTCCACCAGTTCATCATGGCTGATACAATTTTCTTCTCAGCCCCAGTCTCCTGCAATCTCCCCTTATCTCTTCATGCCCTGACCAATAAAGAATCTATCAACTTCTGCCTTAAACATACATAAAGACTTGGTCTTCGCAGCTGACTGTGGCAAAGAATTCCATAGATTCACCATTCTCTGGCTAAAAAAATTCTTCCTGGTCTCCATTCTAAAAGGACGCGCTTCTATTCTGAGGGATTAGACTGTACCATTATAGAAAACATCCTCTCCACATCCACTCTATCAAGGCGTTTCACCATTCGATAGGTTTCAATGAGGTCACCCCTCAACCTTCTGATTTCTAGAGAATACAGGTCCAGAGTCATCAAACACTCTTCATATGACAAGCCGTTCAATCCTGGAATCATATTCGAGAACATTCTTTGAACCCTCTCCAGTTTCAGCACATTCTTTCTAAGATAAGGGGCCCAATACTGCTCACAGTACTCCAAGTGAGGCTTTACTAGTGCTTTATAAAGTCTCAACATTACGTCCTTGCTATTATATTCTAGACCTCTTGAAATGAATGCTAACATCACATTTGCCTTCCTCATTACAAATTCAGCCAGCAAATAAAGCTTTAGGAAATCCTACACGAGGACTCCCTAGTCCCTTTGTGTCCAATTTTTTTGTATTTTCTCTACATTTAGAAAATAGTTCATGAATGACCATACTATTTTTGACACTGTATTCCACCTGTCATTCCTTTCCCATTCTCCTAATCTGTCTAAATCCTTCTGTGGTCTCTCTACTTCCTCAAAACTCCTTCCCTCCACCTACCTTTGTATCATCTGCAAACTTTGTAAGAAGGCCTTCAATCCCATCATCCAAATCATTGACATTTAACTGTAACCAGGTAACCGCTGAATATTATTATTTATTGTTAAAATGCACTTATGTATTCCCCCAGTAACACTAAAATAGCTGCCTGTGCCTTTAAGAGAATACAATGAAGTCATTATGCACATGCAGAGTAGAAAAAAAAGAGTTACAAAATTCTAGAAAGATGAACATCAAGTGCTGGGAGCTACTTTTCTCAGGCATAGTGAGGAAAGATTTTCAAGAGTGAAGTATTGGCACTGGATAGCATGGTCGTGCACAGTTCCTTACCGGCCTAGTAACGTGAGCAAGAAGAATTTGTTTCAGGGTCTACTCTATATGAAATGCACGTGTGCCAAAAACTGCCAGTACCATATTGGTTTTGTATATTTTCTTTTATTTATTTTAATACAGCATATGTAATCAGTTGCTACATAAGTGTGTGGACCAAAATTAAGCTGAGATTATAACAGCAGGAACTGTTTTTTTAAACTAATTTTGTTGTTTATATTTTGATGCCTTCTTTCTGCATTAAAATGTTAGGGTATGTACATGACTCCATGGGCCATCAAGGCATAGAGCGTGCACTGATATTGTTAAGAAGCAGATGTTTTTTGGGTGGGCATGCACAAGGATGTGGCACAGTGGATTACAAATGTTGGCATTGAGTGTTAACTAAGATGACCCACCCTAAGATCTGTTCCCTCTTGAAATAATTTCTTGCTCTTCTTGGCCGCTCGAAGTTGTTGCTGTAGATTTCACCGTGCTTGAGCCAGCAACTGATGGGTGTGAGAATATGTTTGCAGTCACAAACATTCTTTACGAAGTTCAACCAAGCATTCTCAACTCAGGATGGAAAGACGGATACCACAGCAAAGGTGCTCTTGAGAGAATGGTTTTTGAAGTAGGGTGTTCCTGAGGTTGCATTCTGACCAGGGCCATATCTTTAAAAGTGAAGTCATAGCTGACCTCTGCAAAATGTATGGGTAAAGAAAAGCTATACTAACCCCGCCATCCAACTGGCAACAGTCTGTGCAAACATTTCAACAGGACAATCCATGAATTATTGTGGTAGTTGCCTCTAGAAAAGAAACGCAGGTGGCCAGATTGCCTACCTGATTTAGTGTATGTGTATAATGTGACACCTCATGCAACTACCGGATATTCTCCTCATTACCTACTGTTCAGTGTTGATCCCCACTTGCCAGTGGATGCTCTGCTGGGGTAAGAACAGTTTGTGGACAGGAAATATGACTGATTAGCCATACACCAGGAACGACTGAGTGATGCTCACGTCAGAGCAAAAGGATACTCTGAACAGAAGGCTGCAGAATGCATGGCCTTAAAGGCGGATAAAGTTTATTGTCCTAGGATTGATGTCAATGCACTGGTTTACCTCAGGAACAGATTATTAGGCTGTAGTAAAATCCAGGATACTTGGAAATCAACTATCTACAGGGTGGTAAAGAAACGAACAAACACATACACTGGGGAACCTTTGGAGGGGGGCCTTTCAAGAGTATGAATGGGGTATACATCTGGCCCTGTTAGAACCTTCCCAGCCCAGCTCCTCAAAGGAGACTGCAAACTCCTGTAATTCAAGCTAGCCCTCCACTGTGACATGAATCAGATTCTGAGGATTCAGAGAATGGTGTGATATTGGTAGAAGATGTGTCAGAACTGGGTGTACAGAATCTTGACCCTAGCCTTGATAACATATCTTCTGGAAAACTGTAAAAACTTCTGGAACTGGGACCATAGGGCCCATGACTGCTGATACAGGGTCAAATGGTAATAGTCCTCCTGTTGTAGCGCCCCACAGGAGTAAAAGAGTAAACGTTGGACACCATTCCAACCTACATCATGAAGCAAGGTCAGACCTAGATGTGACGTCCATAAGTCCTGCAACAGTGTCATAGATACTGACTAGTCTAAGTTCAGTTCTCTTCAGGGAAGCAGTTCAAGAGATTAAAAGTACCTTTGTAGTGAGCAAGTAATTAAGAATGCTTACCTATATGCAGGGGAGAATGTAACCAGGTGACCATTGAATATCATAAAAGTGCAATTGTGTGTTCACCCTGGTAATGCTAAAATAACTGCCTGTGCCTTTAAGAGAAAACAGTGACATTATTATGCATTTGCAGAATAGAAAAAAAGAGTCACAATGTTCTAAGATGATGAACATCAAGTTATGGGAGCTGCTTTTCTCTGTCATGGTGAGGAAAGATTTTTGCGAGTAAGGTATCGCCACTGGATAGCATGATTGTGTGAAGATTCTTATTAGCCTAGTAGTGTGAGCCAGGAGAATGTGTTTCAAGGTCTAGCCTATATGTGCTTGGAAGTTCAGCACATGTGTGCCAAAAATTGCCACTACTGTATTGGCCTTGTATATTTCATTTTATTTATTTTTATACTGCATACGTAACTAGTTGACATACAAGTCTGTGGACCAAAATTACGATGAGATTGTAACATCAGAAACTGTTTTTTTATTCCCACTCTTTGTCTCCTGCCAATCAGCTAATGGGTTTGTAGCTCGTTAAGCAGCCTCGTGTGTGGCACCTTGTCAAAGCCACCTGAAAATCCAAGTGAACAACATCAACTGATTCTGCTTTGACTATTCTGCTTATTATTTCTTCAAAGAATTCCAACAGATTTGTCAGGCAAGAATGTCCCTTGAGGAAATCACGTTTACTATAGGCTATTTTGTCATGTGCCCCCAAGTACCCTGAGACTTCATCCTTAATAATCGATTCTAACATCTTCCCAGAGGTCAGACTAACTGGCCTATAGTTTCCTTTCTTCTGCCTCTCTCCCATCTTGAAGAGTGGAGTGTCATTTACAATTTTCCGTTCTTCTGGAACCATTGCTGAATCTAGTGATTCTTGAAAGATCATTGCCTCCAAATCTCTTCAGCTACCTCTTTCAGAACCCTGTGGTGTACATCATGTAGTCCATGTGACTTATCTACCTTCATACTTTTCAGTTTCCCAAGAACCTTCTCTCTAGTAATGGTAACCTCACACACTGCATGCCCCCGTTACCTGGAATTTCCACCATACTGTTAGTGCTTTGCACAAGGAGGACTGATGCAAAATACTTATTCAGTCCAGCCACCATTTCCTTCTCCCCCATTACTACCTCTCCAGCATCATTTTCCAGCAGTTTGATATCTACTCTTGACTCTCTTTTGGACTTTATGTATCTGGAGAAACTTTTGGTATCCTCGTTAATATTACTGGCTAGCTTATTTTTGTAGTCCATCTTTACCTTCTTAATGACTTTTTTAGTTGCCTTCTGTTGGTTTCTAAAAGCTTCCCAATCCTCTAACTTCCTACTGTTTTTAGCTCTGTTATGTGCCCTCTCTTTGGCTTACAATAAGGTTATAATTTCACAGTTTCTCATTGGAGGTCATTTAGATTTAACAGTAAGGTTCTCTGGAATAATTCCTAATTCATTTTTAATCAGTAATGCTCATTAGAAATTTAATTATTATAATTAACATGTGTCTGTTTCTGCAGTCATATTGTTACTCAGTTCATAATATCTTCTCATATTTCAACTGCAAGGAAGTTCAGCATCTGACATATCTCAGATTTATTTTTATTGGAGACGCAGCATGGTATCAGACTTTTCTGAACCAATGAGCCCGTGCCACCCAATTACACCCATGCATTAGGGTTAGTAGGTCGTTTCATCTACCAATCTGCATGTTTTTGGAATGTGGGAGGAAACCAGAGGACCTAGAGGAAATAGGGAAAATGTATAAACTCCTCACAAAGAGCAGCATAATTGAACTCTTGTCACTGCTGCTGCAACAGCATGACACTAACCGCTACCTTATTGTGTCACCCTAAATAAAATATGGTTTAACTTTTCAAAAGGCCAAGCATTAGATTTAGATTATGTTAGCTTGATGCTCCTTACAAGAAAGTACTGGAGTTCATTGAAAATAAAGAAATGAAAATCACCTATGGAATCTTGGACAAGAATCAAAACCTATAATTAGACAGTTTAAGATAGGTTATTTTTATTTATTTTATTTTATTTCCTGAGATACAGTGTGGAATAGGACCTTCTGGTACTTCGACCTGTGCCACCCAGCAACCGCCCCCCCCGCCAACAAGTTTATTGCAACTTCGATAATATAATATTAACAGTTAAGCCCCAATTTCAAAATCTTTTATGAAGCTCAAGCCAAAGATTGGGATATGTATATTAACATAAAGGAATATCATGTCAATGGTTCAAGTTGCTCTGACATTCAATTAGATCAACGTTGCCTCCCATCTTGGCTTCATTCACCTGTATTAGTACCACATACACTGCAGTATTGATTAGTTTTGTGTTAAAATCCTGTTGACACTATCTTTTGCCCATCAGCCCAGTGCATCATTAATTGCCTCACTCCATGTAGTTCAGGAAAATACAAATTATGATTAAGTGTTTTCATTTTCAAATGTCAACTCCCCTCAAACGCTGCCTGAAATACTGTGTGTTTCCAACATTATTTTTGTGACGGAGAAAGCTTGGTAAATGTATTCCACACGCGTACGCATTGATACATGCACACACATGCACTCAAGCCTTGCCTTCTCATTCTGCTGTTGCTGAGCTGAGTGCGTGCATTTCAACGTCTTCCCCCCTCCACTGTATATTCTAATAATGGATCCTAAAGGCTTTAAGGTGCCTTTCCCACCATACGCCAGAATATTCCACTTCCTTAGTAATTGGGATGTGTAAATGATGTGTATGTATCGTTTGTATATAATATTTAAGGTGGATACTTATATTTACTTTGTAATACGATTGCAACTGCATTGAGGGGTGCATTGTATTCTGAATTATGTGTTGTCTTAAGTTAACTTTGTGGATAATTAAAGATGGTATGTACTGGTGCATAAAAAAGAGAGCAGTTTGCTCTCAGTAGCTGAGAGAGAGAGAGAGAGAGAGAGAGAGAGAGAGAGAGAGAGAGACTGAACTGCCAGAGATTCATACTGGAGCAGTTATTGTGTTTTCTGCTAAATATCTTTTTGTTAATATTAGCAGTTTTCATTTCGCTATTTTTCTTAAGTTTGAATTTGCTGCACCCTTGTACAAAAGTGCTAAGCAATTCCAGCCATTTTTATTTGTGGTTGTAACCCACATATGTGAGATTTCCTTCTTTCTGTTTCCCAGCATCTGTAGGTTTTTGTACTTTTTATTTGTGGTTAAGTACTTTGTGACTGCACACACTTCCAGATACCCTTCTGTACACGTAATATGCAAACCACAGTGGTGCCACAGAACAACAAATTTCATGACATACTATATATTCAATGGCCACTTTATTAGGTACACCTGCTTGTTAATGCAGATTTCTAATCAGCCAATCATATGACAGCATAAAAGCATGCAGAGGTTCAGTTGTTGTTCAGGCAAGCATCAGAATGGGGAACAAATGTGATCCAAGTGACTTTAATGTGGAATGATTGCTGATGCCGTATGGGATGGGTTGAGTATCTTAAAAACTGCTGATCTCCTGGGATTTTCACACACAAAAGTCTCTGGATGTCATAGAGAATGGTGCAAAAAACAAAAAAAAAATCCAGTGAGCAGCAGTTGTGATCAAAAATGTCTTGTCAAGGAGAGAGATCAGGGGAGAATGGCTAGACCAGTTCATACTGAAAGAACTATGACAGTAACTCAAATAACTACATCTTACGACAATGGCAGTCAGAGGAGCATCTTTGAATACACACACAACAAACCTTGAAGTGGATGAGCTACAGCAGCAGAAATCCATGCACATACACTCAATAGCCACTTTATTAGGTGCAGGACATACATAATAAAGTTACCACTTAGTATGAGAAGAGAAATTGCCTTTAAACTCAAGAGAGCACTTAGGCCATCAACTTTTTGCTGTTACCGGGAATATGTATTGGCATCAAATTTCTATTCAGTCCTACCACTTACGCAAATATTTACAAGCATCCTGTATATGAAGGGTGCATACCATAACAATAGAAACAGATTTTAATTGGGTGGTCATTACTGTGTTTGATGTTAATAAAGGGCCCAAGCTTGAATCGACGTTAACAGAAGTGTCAAATGTCAACCTTTGACACCATTTCATTCTGCTACATCTTTGATATCCCTTGGATCTCTCCTTGTACATCTCCTTGTCATCTCTTCTTCTCCACTCCTCAGGCATCAAAGTTAAAAATTATTGTCAAATGTACAAAGTAGTTGTATGCACAGAACCAATGAAAAATTTATTTACAGCACCATCAATGGAACGTAGCATCATATATGCAAAATTCACAAGAAAAAAAACATAAATTATACAAGAAAGAACACAAATAGAACAAAAACATCCATTTTATTGCAAAGTCATCAAAGTCATGGTGTTACTGAACTGTGGTGATTAGTTTTCAAGAACCATATGGTTGAAACGAAGCAACTGTTATTGAATCTGGTGGTGTGGCACTTCAGACTTCTGTACCAGCTGCCTAATGGTAGCTCTGTAAAGATGACAATGGCTGGATGATGGATGGTTCCTCCTTGAGGTAGTAGTGCCTCAGTAGATACTACCATTGGTATGGAGGGATGTACCAGCAGCAACACAACCTCACCCTCAAGACCATGACTATCTACCTAACAAGGCCACTTGCTAATCCAAGACCCTCTCACACACTTGCCTGATTTTCCCCTTCCAGCACACCTTCCCTTGTCGCCAATAATTCTCTCTGAAATCCCACGTCCTCTAAATCTACCCCAACCAACAAAAATCTGTCGAAAATAATGATCTCCACAACCCATCCCTGTAAACCTCTCCCACCCAACCTATCATCATCTTCCACCCACCAGCCTCCTTTCATGACCCCAACCTACCTAAATGAGTGTTTTAATAAATTGTAATGGCAACACCTTTCTGGATGAACCTTAATTCTGTGAAGGCTGAAGACAGGTTTTCCAGGGTAAAGCTTTTGCCAACTTGTACGAGGATTTTTCAGGTTTTTTTCTTGTCACCCTGAAAGGATTTATTTATTTTTTATTTATTTAGCGATACAGTGCAGAATAGACCCTTCCGGCCCTTTGAGCCATGCCACAGCTGTGACCCCCAGCAAACCCGATTAACCCGAGCCTAATCATGGGACAATTTACAATGACCAATTAACCCACACATAGATCTTTGGACTGTGGGAGGAAACCAGAGGGCCCAGAGAAAACCCAGGCATTCTACAGGGAGGATGTACAGACACTCATTACAAAGAATTCTGGGATTGAACTCCAAACTCCGACGCCGTGAGCTGTAATAGCATTGTGTTAACTGCTACACTACCACGGTGCCCAAATGAAAATGATTATGCCCCTGTTGAAAAGGATGGGTAGGAATGCTTTGGAATAGAAGGGTTGTACTAGGAGTGAGCTCTTTATCTAATAAGAGTCCTAACTCTCTCTGGCAAGAAATACTGCTCACTTCCCATTATAGAAACACATGGGAATACCCCGATTATGAATAGGATAGAGTGACCCTACTCCTTTCCTCATTCCCAACCTCACTCACGTTCCATGCTTTTCTTCATATTGTGATCCAGCATCATCCCTACATGAAAATGGAGAGATGGAGAAGATTGGATGATGGAGCAGATGGTTACGGAAATCCTTAATGTTATCAGCTCAAGAAAGCATATACTTGCATATTCCTCATGCAAGTCAGCAAAATTATAATGTGGAAGGTGAAAGTAGCACAGAGAACAATGCAACAGTCATACTTAGAGAGCTACTTCAGAAGTTTTCAATCCCCTTTTTACAAATCCTTGACAAGACAACACAGTGACATACAGTAACTAGGCTGAGCTGCTGAGCTGCTGACCTCAAAAGGTTCAGTGACAACATAAAACATAGAACACAGAACATAGAACATAGAACATAGAATTGTACAGAGCACTACAAACCCTTCGGCCCATGATGTTGTGCCAAACGGAGATTAATCTAACCCCTTCCTCCCACATAGCCCTCCGCGTTCTTACATCCATATGCCTATCTAAGAGTCTTTTAAATGTTTCTAATAAATTTGACTCTACCAGCACCCCGGCATAGAACTCCATGCACCCACCACTCCTTGCGTAAAAAATCTACCTTTGACATCTCCCCTATACTTTCGTAGAATAATTTTAAAATTATGCCCCATCATATTAGCCAATTCCACCCTGGGAGAAAGTCCTCTATCTATGCCTCTTATCATCTTATACAGCTTTTTTTAAGTCACTTCACATCCTGCTTTGCTACAAAGACAAAAGCTTTCTTGACCTATCCTCATAGGTATGCAGAATCCTGGAAATCCTCTTTGCACCCACTCTAAAGCTTCCACATCATTCCTATAGTGCAGTGATTTCCAAGTTTTTTTTTAATGCTATATAGCCTTACCATTAATCATTTGGGAACTTCTACTATACAGTATTGGTTTGACCAGAACTGAACACAATGCTCCAAGTGTTATCTAACTAGAGTTTTATAGAGCTGCACATAACATCATGGCTCTTGAATCCAATTCCTCCCACTAATTAAGGTCAACACACCATGTGGCTTTTTAACCACCCTATTAACCTTAGAGGCAGCTTTGAGGTAATTGTGGGCATAGACCCCAGGTTCACTCCATTCCTTCACACTGTTCAATATTGCAAATATCCTGTACTCTGCCTTCAAGTTCAACTGTATCACTGCACACTTTTCCAGATAGAACTCCATCTGCTACTTCTCAACCCAACTTTGTGTCCTATCAATGTTTGACTGCAACCTATGACAACATTTTACACATCTGCAACACAATCAAACTTTGTGTCATCTGTAAACTTACTAACCACGCACCCCCCCCTTCTTCTTCTTCCTCATCCAAGTCAATTATAAGAATCACAAAAAGCAGGAGGCCCAAAACAAATTTCCTGCAGGAAACCACTGGTCACTGACCTTCAGACAAGATGCATTCCATCTACAACCATCTTCTGCCTTCTGTGGGCAAGCCAATTCTGAACCAACACAGCCCACTTTCTAGGATCCCATGCCTCCTGAAATACTGAATGAGCCTATTATGGAGAACCTTGTCAAATGCCTTTGCCACTTCCTCAAAGATCAGAAATGTGAGGCATGACCAGTCACTCACAACGCCATGCTGACAAGTTCGAATCAGCCTATGCTTCTCCAAGTATTTGTAAATCATGTCTTTAAGTATCCCCGCCAATAATTTGTCCACCACTGTCATAAGACTTACTGGTCTATAATTCCCAGGATTATCCCTATTAACTTTCTTGAACAAAGGAGAAAATTTACCACTATCAAATCATCTGCTACAACTCCTGTTGTCAGTGAGGACGTAAAGATCATTGCCAAAAGAACAGCAATGTCTTGACTCGCCTGCAGTATTAACAGAAAGTTTATTCCATCTGGTCCCAGAGACCTACCTATCCTGTTTTTCAATAGTTCCAGCACATCTTCTTTCTTAACATCGACAGGTTTCAGCATATTAGTAGTTCTATACAGTTCTCACATTTGTCAAGGCGCTTTCTATGTCCTTTGACTCTAAGCATGTTCCCTGTTCTATCCTTGTTTGATCCTACCCTCACTCAAGTCACCCTGTTCTTCATGTGTGTATAGACAGTCGTGGAGTATGCTTTAATCCTATTCACCAAGGTCTTCTTATCTACCCTTCTAGTTCTCCTAACTCCATTTTTAAGCTCCTTCCTGGCTACTTTGTAACTCTCTAAAGCCCTGGCTGATCCTTGCCTCCTAAACCTTAAGCAGCTTCTTTTGATTTCTTGACAGAATACTCCACATCTCTTGTCAACCACGGTTCAGTCCCTGTGCCATCCTTTCCCTGTCTCAATGGAAGAAACCTATCCAGTACTCCCTAATCAACCTTCACATCTCCATTGTGCATTTTGCTGAGAAAGTCTATTCTCAATTTATGTTCCCAGGTTCCTGCTTAATAGTATCATAATTCACCCTCCCTCAGTGAAATACTTTCCCATACCATCCGCTTCCATTCTTGTCTAAATCTATGGTAAAGGTCAGGGAGTTGTGGTCGCTGTCTCTAGAATACTCATCCGTCAATAGATCTGTCACCTGACCAAGTTCGGTGCCTGTCTAAACCTGTTTTGTCAGGAATCCTTCAAGGACACACCTAAAATTTTTGGCTAATCTACCATTTTGCACTAAGTAGATGCCAATCAAAATTGGGTAGTTGAAGATGCCTGTGTAACACCCTGGGAAAGGTTTCACTATGAATGTAATGGTCTTTCTGTAGAAGCAGTGTTTGGGTTATGGTTAGAGATAAGGGGTGCTTCGGAATGTGAGCCATCTAATGACAAGAGGGTGTTTTTGTGCTGTGTGCCTGACACCAGTGTGATCTGGGTCTTTTGTTCAGTGGGAGATAAAGAGAGAAGATGCCGGCAGGAAGAGATCGTAGGACTCAATCCAGAGCGGAGCTATGGTCTGACAAAGGCCAGGGAGATCGAAGAAGGATTGGCAAAGGGGAAACCGTGAGCTCCAACTTGTGCACATTAGACTGTTTCATTAAAATGGGCCCTTTTCTATGTTTTGCTTTTTCTTCACTAGCCCTGTGGTCAAATTAAGAATTATAAAGCTGAATCATTTAATTGTATGTGGTGTACTGTCTGGTATTTTGTGGTAAACAGGGTAAAAAGATCATGCAGCATCCACACAAACAGGGGGGTTTCAGGGTGGACTTGCAGCTCAACCTCACCCGTTTGGCAGGGCCAGAGATTGTCTTCCCTAGACTTACGCTGCTGACAGACCTGAGCATTACACCTGGATGACAGAGCATATTTTACGACAGGTGTCCCCAACCTTTTTTGCACTGCGGACCGTTTTCATATTGACAATATTCTTGCGGACCGGCCAACCTGGCGGGGCCGGGGGGGTTGGGGGTAGGGTTGCCAACAGACAAGAGTAGCCGTCAAATACGTTGTTTACCCGAGAGACTACAATCCCCATGAAGCCTTGCGTGGGCACCAGTGCGCATGCGTGTACGTGCCGATTTTTTCTACAAATCGTTTCTGGCGATTCTGTTGGGGGGGGCATTAATCACGACCGGAATATAGGTGATAAGTGGTTAATATAATTTCGTTTCTAAAAGGGTTTAGCTAACAAATTTAATATTAAACACACAACGCATATTTTCCTTGCATGAATACAGTGATAAGTCAATTATCGGGGAGGACAGGGGAGCTTGAAGTAAATGTTGAACGAACTTCCAGTAGAAGTGGTAGAGGCAGGTTTGATATTATCATTTAAAGAAGTATTGGATAGGTATATGGACAGGAAAGGAATGGAGGGTTATCGGCTGAGTGCAGGTCAGTGGGACTAGGTGAGAGTAGCATTTGGCATGGACTAGAAGGGCAGAGATGGCCTGTTTCCGTGCTGTAATTGTTCTATGGTTATATAAGTAAGTTAACAGCATCATAACATTTTAAGTAACATTTGGGTATTAAACACACAGCACATATTTTCCCTGTATGAACATATAAAATCATTGCAACACACCAATATCGCTGAATCAGAGAGGGCTCTGGGCTTGTTTCCCTGCAACAACACGGTCCTATCAAGGGGTGATGGGAGACAGCGATACTCGAAGGGGGTTCCTCATGACCAGTCTATTACGCAATTTGTTTTTCGTTGCATTCATTGCAGAGATATGTTGGAAATGGAAGCAACGTTTTCAGTGCTTTCGTGGCTATCTCAGGATATTTAGCCTTGACTTTGAGATCCAGAATGCCGGCAGAGATGTTATGTCAAACATACTTGTCAGCCCGCCATCATTTGCAAGCTCGAGGAGTTGATCTTCTTCCCTCGCTGACATGGATGACGCGCGGGTAATGACCTCGCATGCTTAATGGCTCAACAGTGGGCATGACAATGAATGAGGAAAGGTGCAGCTGACTCATATCGCCAAATCATATTGTTTCCTCGTGGCCCGGGTAGCGCATGCTTTGCGGCCCGGTGGTTGGGGACCGCTGTTTTACGAGGACAGGTTGAGAGAGCTATGGCTTTTCTCTTTGGAGAAAGGTGGGTTGAGAGGTGACATTTTTTACATAGAGTGGTAGATGTGTTGAATACGATGCCAGAGTTGGCGGTAGACACAGATACATTAAGGACATTTAAGAGACACTTCAAAAGGCACATGGATGAAAGAAAAGTAGAGGTCTATGTGAGAGGAAAGAGCTCAATTGATCCTGGAGTTTGCTAACATTAAGGGCTGAAAGGCTTGTACTGTACACTTTTATCTGGGTTTAATCCTAACCTCAGACTCTGTCAGTGTGGAGTGTACATTTGCCCCCAGGAATGATATGGGTTTCTTCCAGATGTTCCTATTTCCTACCACAATTCAAAGATGTTCTGACTGGTAGGTTAATTGATTCAAGTAAATTACCCTTCCTGTAGTTGAGTGGTAAAATGCGGGAAGTGCAGGGGGAATAAAATGTTATTGCTGTAGGATTCATACAGATTAGAGCATGATAGGTAGAATCTGGACCAAAGAACCTACTTCTGTGCTGTATTATTTCATGAATAAGTGAAATAAATGTAGATGATTACGACTTGGTCTCTATTTACTAAACAACATGAGAGGGTTCACTGTTAAAGCTGCAGTTAATGTAGTCTTCAACTGAGCACAAATGCAATTTATAATTTATGCTCAAGAGAAGACTCTTCCAACTCAACTGTTGCACCAAATGACAGGGGACAAGGTAGGCACAAGGGTCACCTGAAAATATATCACCAAAGGGGATCTCCTGTCTGGTCATTGTTGAAGAGATAAAGATCAACATACCAAACTGGTCAAGGTTTCAAAAGATGGTTCAAATGAAAAATGCAAAGGACTCGACCTGCATCAGAGAATGTACTGTATTGACGGGAGTTTGGCAGTTGCTCCTACAGCTTCTGATGCTGTCAGCATATCAAATCTTACTAATGACCTTATAATTCACGGAAGGCACACGGTGATTCCAGCCAAGCTCATTGATCATTTGAGGTCATTATCAATGTGAAAGAAAGATTTGCAGGATGCCAGGATGAAAATCCAGTTAATCTCAGATAATATCAGATCAGATTCATTTACTTATCATATGTACATTGAAACATCACAATGAAATGTGTCATTTGTATTAACAACACATTCTGGCGCCAACATAGCATGCCCACATGCTCAGAAGAACAACACATAACACAACAAACAGAGCACAACAAAAGCAAAACATACCCCTTTCCACTTTCCTACCCATGCACGCACACAGAAATCCCTCAAATCGCAAGCCTCTGGGCCTCCATTCTCCAGACTCCAGGCTCCAGGCTCCAGGCTTTGACTTCCAGACTTCCGATCAACCTTCAGGCTTCTAACTTTTGTATTGCCCCTTGGACTAGCGGACAGCAGAACCCCAAACTCCAAGCTCGAACTCTGCACGTACCAACTCACCTGTCACCCATCTACCTGTCTGGCCTTCGAGCATGGAGCACGGAGTGAGAGACGAGACTGTGAGTTGACCTCTAACTCCTCATATCCCTGTCCCTAAAATTAAACTGACTCTTACCTCCCCTCTCTGTTGTGGAAACCATCCCCACAAACTTAAGTCTGAGCCATGACCTTGATGGAGACTGCAGTTAGGTGCCATTTTAACTGAAACATCTTTGTCCAATTTGAAGGTTCAAAGGTTCATTTATTATCAAAGTATACAACTCAGAAATTCTTCTCCAGGTAGCCATAACCAAGAAAGAAAAGAAAGGCAACATGATCATCACCCCCCAAATCCCACCTCCCCACACAAAAGTGTAAACAAAAATGGAACAGATACATCAACCCCCAAATCCCTCCTTCCACACAAACAAACTGAATAAAACTGAACATGCACACCGACCCCCAAATCCACCCTCCTCCCACACACAAAAAAAAACGAGGAAGATCGAGCTTAGAAGTCCAAGTCCACATCCAAAATGCAGAAACCTGGGCAACATTCTCTGGAGGCTGCGGCAAGCTGTCCCCTCTCTGATAGCAAAGCAGAATGATCCTCAGCAATCAAAAGGCAGGCATCCAGTGTTCACTTTCTGCATTCACCTTGATATTTCAATCTCCCACGTCACTTTAATCAGCGAAAATTAGAAGTTTTAATTGGCGAAATGGAGTCATACATTGGCTTGCACCCATCCCACAGCCTCCCTGCCATGAGGTTCAAGCATGCTGCCTATGCCTCCCGGAATCCTCTCATCAATTCAAAGAAAAATGAAAATGCTGATAATGGCATTTTTTTCAGATCTAATTAATGAACTATCCAGCTTGTGAGACCATTTTAAACAGCTTAATAGATAAGCATGAATTAACCACTAAGCCGAAAAAAAACTCAAGGAATGGAGATTACATTAGGGAAAGGAAGGTGAATATGGCTTTGTGCCTAGATTTGCTACCTCTGACTCTTACCCGCTCACTGTAACCTGGGTTCATTAATCTGATTCTTTGTACTGGCTATTGATGCACAGGCATCATAATCAAGATCCCACCTCAGAACTCCCAAATGGAAGCAAGATGAGTGACAGATCTTCACCTATAATGGGCGGCTACTTTCAATAAAGCTTTGGGATCTCCTGAGATTCCGAGACACTGTCAAGAAATATTCAGAATTTTATTTTAATTAAATCACAGTGGACGGTTTTCTAATTAGGGCAATAGGGTATTTCAGAACACTATTGCCAGAACTGGTATTTCAAGGAGGTTTGAGATTCCTAAACTGCTGAAGGATGTAATCAATATGTGATTCTTGGATAAAATAATTATCAAAAATTGTTCAGCTGGTAAAACATTGGTTGGGAGAGGCAACTGGTGGGATAACAGCAAGCAGAAAGTAGGCAGAACTGGAGTGCTTTCCAGTTGGTAGAGTGAAAGGGCTGTTGCATCATAAGGATTGCTGCTGGGATTGCCCGTCATTGAAATGTTCACACAACCAGTGATCTCACTTTCAAGGACACTTTATCTCATTATCTCATGTTCCCGTTATTTATTGCTATTTATTTATATTTACATTTGCACAGTTTGTTGTATTCTGCACTCTGGTTGATCTTCCCTTGATCCTGTTATACTTACTATTCTATAGATTTGCTAAGTATGTCCAAAGAAGATGAATTTCGGAGTTGTATATGGTAACGTATATGGTAACATATATGTATGTTGATAATAAAATTTACTTTGAACTTTGAACTTTAAGACTCAATTTTTTAGCATTTATATAGATA
This sequence comes from Mobula hypostoma, assembly GCF_963921235.1. Classification (NCBI taxonomy): domain Eukaryota; kingdom Metazoa; phylum Chordata; class Chondrichthyes; order Myliobatiformes; family Myliobatidae; genus Mobula; species Mobula hypostoma. Next base: position 35,058,907 of record NC_086117.1, read on the forward strand.
ACTTGCCTGAAGGCATTATAGGTATGGTTGGTACATTTAGATTAGATTAGATTATGAGGACACTCAGTCCTCATTTATTGGCATCGAGAAATGCACACATGCATTAAGAAATGATACAATGTTCCTCCAGAGTGATATCACAAAAAAAGGACAAACCAAAGATTAACACTGACAAGACGACTTAATTATAACAGCAGTGCAAAGTGTGACGAAAAACCAAGTTATCAGAAGATTGATACTGATAAGAGAGATAAGAGAGACAAAAGGGAGAAGCGTTCAAAATGTTAATGAGAGTGGAGAGAGATTAACGAAAAGAGACACAGTTCTGAGTATTAACAGACCGGTTGCTTTGAATCTGAACTGTTTGAAGATTGATGGACAGGCGATACCCCAGCAGGGGGATAAAAAGAACAGGTTCGCTAAGGCAAGACACACACCACGAGATCACAAGATAACGAGACATGGAAAAGCGGTGTGCCCTCACAAGTTGGTGGAGTTTGGAGGTCTGGTCGTGGGAACCGACCATAGATGCACAGGGTGAGAAGGTACGATCAGCGGGAACCTGGTGTGTGTGTCCGCCCTTGCCTGGGTGCCAGGTTCACCGCGGAAGAACGGTCGTATCCGGAACGGAGGGGTCACAGTTGGTGACCACAGAAGACATTAAAAGGGTTCGCCCGAAAGCTAACTGCGAATAACAAAGGTCTGTTTGAATCAGAATTTGCATATTCACTCTCTCTCTCTCCAACAGCACAACAGCGATTACTGCAAACTGTACTAAGCTGAACTGAACTCTACGTCACTTGAGACTGATCATTTTACCCCTAGACTGCGATAGAGCTTGATTGATTCCTATTATCCTAGTTCTGTGTACAAGTGTGTTTTATCATTGCTAACCTGTTGCATTTATATCCTTACGATTAGAGTACTGTGTTACTTACTTCTTTAATAAAACTTTCTTAGTTCCAGTAATCCAGACTCCAACTAAGAGGTCCATTTCTGCTGGTTTGGAAACCCAGTTACGGAGTACGTAACATAAGTGGGGATCTCGTCCGCGATTTTGAATGCCAAATTTGGGACTGGGTAAATTGATTGGGTTAAAATTCCCGAAAGAAAGAAAGGGCAAACAGCAGAAATGGAGATTGAGGAATTTCTAAAGGCGCCAACCATGGAGGCATTAGAGGATGCTAGGAAATCAGAATTGGCAACTGTGGCCAAACGGTTGAATCTTTTTAAGGGGAAGTCAACAATGAGGAGAGCGGAGATGCACAGAGCTATCATTGAGCATTATGTATCTAAAGGTGTGTTTCCCCAAGGGGAGCTGCAGGTGGTGGAGAAGCAGTACAGCTGCAGATTGAAAAATTGAGACTCAAGCACGAGTTCCAGGTAAAACAGCTGGAGCGAGAAGAGAGGGACAGGCAGTTAGAACGCGAAGAGAGAATAAAACAGCTGGAGCGAGAGGAGAGGGACAGGCAGTTGGAGCGAGAAGAGATGAACAGGCAGTTAGAGTGAGAAGAGAGGGAGAAACAGAGGGAAAGGGAATTTGAGCTGGAGAAGTTAAGGATGACGCTAGCGCAGGGGCCTATGCCGAACCAAGGTGAAGGGTTCAGGGCAACCCAGGAGGTTAGGCTGGTTCCCCCATTTGAGGAGGCCGATGTTGATCGGTACTTTCTCCATTTTGACAAAGTTGCTGCAAGTCAGGACTGGCCGAGGGATAAGTGGACTGTTTTGCTTCAGAGCGTACTTAAAGGGAAGGCTCAACAAGCTTACTCGGCCTTGTCCGCAGAAGATGCCCAGAGGTATGATGTGGTGAAAGAGGCGATACTCAGGATTTATGAGTTGGTCCCGGAGTCATACCGGCAGAGGTTCCGGAATGGGAGGAAGCAATGGGGCCGCATGTATTTAGAGTTTGCCCGTGAGATGCAGATGTACTGTGAGCGTTGGTGCGCCTCGAAAGGGGTCAATGGGGATTATGACAGACTGCTACAGCTAATACTGATTGAGCAGTTTAAAGGTTGTGTCCCTGAAGGTATGAGACTCCACCTAGATGAGATAGAGGCAGACACCTTAGCCGCAACTGCTAAGTTAGTGGCTGAGTACGCGTTGACACATAAAGCGAAGTTTACCCCGAGTAAAAGCTACCAGAAGGGTAGTCGAGAGGGCGGAGGGAGTTCGCTGGAAAAGCCAGAAAGTAAGCCAGGCACTGGTGAGAAGGATAAGGAAGACAGGAAGCAGGTTGGTAGGAAGTCTCCTGGGGTCGTATGCTATAATTGTGGGAAAGCCGGTCACTTTGTGTCCAGGTGCTTCGCCCCAAAGGAGACAGGGAAAGGAAAAATGACTCCGACTGGCTGTATTGAGCTGGCAAACAAACCGCTAAGGGGGAAGAGGTCTGATAAAGTTCAGGAAGGGCGCGAGAAGTTTATTTCGGCAGGATTGGTGTCGGTGAAGGAGGGGTCAAACCCAGTCCCTGTACGGATCTGGAGAGACACTGGAGCTTGTCGGTCACTGATCTTAAGGAGTGTTTTAGACTTTAGTTCAGAGACCGAGACTGGGGAGGTCAAGGAAAGGGACTGAAGCAGTACCTTTGCACCAGATACACCTAAAAAGTGACTTGGTCTCCAGACCGGTCACGATCGGGGTGAGGCCCGACCTACCGATGGAAGACGTGGAGGTCTAACTCGGTAATGACCTCGCCGGCAGAGAGGTGTACCCAGCAGTAAGATTGACAAGCCAGCCTGCCAGCATTGAGACCCTGCCCATGGATTCACAGGTTTATCCTGTTTGCGTAGTGACTTGGCGGCATGTCCAGAAAGGCTGCCGAAATGAATATAGATTTGGCTGAGACGTTTTTACCAGCCTTGTACCAGGAGGGGTTAGAAAGTGAGAAGCAGCGTAGTGAAACGGAAGTTAAGGTAGACTTCTCATTAGCAAGGAAGGAATTTGTACAGGCACAGGAGCGAGACGAGGAGCTGATGGTTTTGGCGGAGACAGCTCTCTCTGAAGCAGAATGAAAAAGGGAGCCAGTGGGCTATTATGTGAAGGAGGGAGTACTAAGGAGGAAATAGAGACCAAGTACCGTGCCCGCAGATGAGGAATGGGCGGTGGTGCCAAAAATTTATGGGGATGGGATTCTTAACCTGGCCCACAAGATACCCCTCGGTGGACATTTTGGGATGAGGAAGACAGTCGATAGAATCACGAAAGAGTTTTACTGTCCGCACAGGAGGAAGGATGCTATTGACTATTGTAGACGTGAGCTAACACAATTACAGGCTATTGATATGATAACAGCTTGCCACGATAGGCGAACAGACCTAGTCGGTGTTATCATGAAAATTAATGAGGCTAAGGTGCCACTTGATAAGGGGAAAACCCATTTTGAAAAGATATGGGTGGTGCCAACCAGATGGGAGAACTCTATTGTTTTGGCCAACTTTGCTGATGAGTTTTCTCACTTAATCCCCAAAAAGAGCGAGCCGTTGATAAAACTAATTAACCGGCACGCACACGTATGTCCGGATGTCCCGAGGTGATGCAAAGAGCCGGGACATGGTGTTGTTGTCACATCATGTCAGCCTAGTGAGCAACACCCCTATATGATGATTAATTCAGTGACAAAAGGGCTAAAGAACGCAGAAGCGTATATTGGCGATTTAGTGGTCTGGGGTGATACGTGGGAGGAGCTGTTTAAAAAGCTGCTTGAAGCCAGCCTGACAGTGAACTTCGCAAACAGTGAGTTTGGCCACGGAAAGATCACTTATCTGGGATTTGTGGTAAGGCAGGGGCAGCTGGCACCGATACAGGCTGAGGTGCGGGCTATCTCTGAAGTCCCCACCCCAACAGACAAGAGAGCCCTGAGAAGGTTCTTGGGGATGGTGGGGTACTATCAGAAGTTTTGCAAAAACTTTGCGGATATTACCCTCCCTCTTACTAAGCTCTTGCCAAGAAATGCTAAGTTTGTGTGGGACGACCCTTGTTATCTTTGTCCGGGACAGAAGCCACTGAGAATTTACACTGATCACAACCCATTAGTGTTTTGGCCACTATGAAGTTTGCTAAGTTGGAGCCTGGTCTTAGAGGATTATTAAAATAACACATATAAAAGGAATGGAAAGGTAATTGTTGACTGTCTGCCAAGGTGTTGACAACTTAAAGTTCTCTGTATTAGCCGAATAGCTGATGACCCTGTATATTAGTGTGTCCCTAATAATGTATTCATGCCTATAATTTTTACCCTGGTAAAAATCCTTTGAAGGGTAGGGGTGTGACGAAAAACTAAGTTATCAGAAGATTGATACTGATGAGATAGATAAGAGAGACAAAAGGGAGAAGCGTTCAAAATGTTAATGAGAGAAGAGAGAGATTAACGAAAAGAGACACAGTTCCGAGTATTAACAGACCAGTTGCTTTGAACCTGAACTGTTTGAAGTTTGATGGACAGGTGATACCCCAACAGGGGGATAAAAAGAACAGGTTCGCTAAGGCAAGACACACACCACGAGATCACGAGATAACGAGACCCTGGAAAAACGGTGTGCCTCCACAAGTTGGTGGAGTTTGGAGGTCTGGTCGCGGGAACCGACCATAGATGCACAGGGTGAGAAGGTACGATCGGCGGGAACCTGGTGTGTGTATCCGCCCTTGCTTGGGTGCCAGGTTCACCGCGGAAGAACAGTCGTATCTGGAATGGAGGGGTCACAGTCGATGACCACAGAAGACATTAAAAGGGTTCGCCCGAAAGCTAACTGCGAATAACAAAGGTCTGTTTGAATCAGAATTTGCATATCTCTCTCTCTCTCTCTCTCTCCAACGGCACAACAGCGATTACTGCGAACTGTACTACGCTGATTGAAGTCTGCGTCACTTGAGACTGATCATTTTACCCCTAGACTGCGATAGAGCTTGATTGATTCCTATTATCCTAGTTCTGTGTACAAGTGTGTTTTATCATTGCTAACCTGTTGCATTTATATCCTTACGATTAGAGTACTGTGTTACTTACTTCTTTAATAAAACTTTCTTAGTTCCAGTATTCCAGACTCCAACTAAGTGGTCCATTTCTGCTGGTTTGGCAACCCAGTTACGGGGTACGTAACAAAAGAAATACCATAATTTGATAAAGAGCAGACCATGGGAACGGTAAAAAAAAGTCTTAAAGTTCCGATCGACTCCTGATAGTCCCCGATAGCAGGCGGCAGATGTTAGAAACTCTCTCTGCCATAAACCTCCAGGCACCGACAACTGTCGATGCATTGGAAGCACCCGACCACAGCCGACTCTGACTCTGTCCGAAAACCTTGAGCCTCCAACCAGCCCTTTGACACCGAGCACAGAGCACCATCTCTGCCGAGCGCCATGACCCCATCCTGGCCGCCGAGCAACAAGCAAAGCCGAGGATTCGGGGCCTTCCCCTCCGGAGATTCTGGATCACACAGCAACAGCGGCAGTGAGAAAGGCATTTCAGAACTTTCTGCAGATGTTCCTCCATTCTCTCACATCTGTCTCCATCAAATCAGGATTGTGCATGGCGCCCTACTTGGCAGATTACAGATATCATTCACCGGAGTGGCCATTGCAAGCTGCGTCGCGCCACCATCTTCTCCTCTTCCTTGCGGCCAATACAAAGATAAATTAGTAAAGAAAGTTGTGAAGGTGACATAGGAAGACCACAGAGTAAAATATGGAAACTGAAATTGCTCATTATCTGAAGTAATTATTATTGGTGATCAAAGGGAGCTGTCTTTGTCACCATGGACAGAATCTGAAAACATCAACACTTCTACTGTTTCTTATTGTGCAAGTATTATGGTGGAAAACCTTGTTCAGTCAATTCAGAGGCACCTATTAATTTAATGCATACAACTGAAGAGCCACTGTGCTAAAGAAGTGCAGAGCCGATCTATTATATAGATCTGCAGTTATCACTGAGAGTTCTCAATTGTCAGTTTTATATTCCCCAGTTTCTATTTGCAACCTTCTGTATTCCCACATTCACCAACTACTTGAGATGCAGAGTTGTTGACACAGAGAGTGTGTTTACAACTTGTCCCATTAAATTAGCTTCAACTTTATTTTCTCTGCAGCTGCTCTGCCACCCAAAAATGAAAGCTTCATATCTGCAGCTGTGTCAATTTATAACATAGACCTACTTGCATGAAGTGTGAAATGACAGTTTAGTCATCGATGGGTGCATGACTGTGCTTCAGTGATACACATCTAAATTAATGGAGTTGACAAAAGAAGCCTTGGGACCATAGATGCACTTGGATGCTTGAGATCTGTGTGACATTCCTTAAACTGGTATGAAAACGTTTAACCACATCATACTATTAACATTTCACATTGTTAATTGTAAAGTACCAAACTAATCAATATTTTGGCTGAATAGCAGAATAACAATGTCTTGCTTATTGGGCAAATTCATTTATCTGATCCCATTCAATGTAATACTTGCAATTCTCTCTCAATGGACAGAGGTAAACATTGGATAGCACAAGTTGGAATAGAATGCCGAATGCCTCTGAATCATCATGATTCACTGGCTGTATCTTTACATTGCTGATAATTTGCTTTAAGATGATAACACTTATTTTCTATTCCTAATTCCCACAGAAATAGGCAGTTCAGTGTCCATCGTGTCCTACATGACGAAGTCGACTCAGGCCTGAGAGGCCAGCGTCGGGCATTTTCATGCTTTACAAGGAGCGGAACAAGAGACCGTGTGGCACATCACTCCTCACACAGACATTTCACAGTACAGTATGTCTCGTTATTTTACGAGGTCAAGTTGCGAGCTGAACCCTCAACTCGACACGGATGGAAAGCGTACTCAGGAACGGTCCGACTGCATTCGAACCCAGGAACCTCTGTTCCGGAGTCCGGCGCTGATGTCACTGCGCCACCAGCCGACCTACACCTAGCATGTAAGTGCAGTTACCCAGGAAGCATAGTAGTGCCTCTACTTCCAGAGGAGTTTGTGGAAACTTGGCATGACATCTAAAACTTTGATAAATGTCTATAGATGTGTAACAGAGAGAATATTGACTGGCTGTGTCAATGCTCTTGAACAGAACATCCTACAAAATTAATGGATATGGCCCAGTACATCACAGGTAAAGCCTTCCCCACCAGTGAGCACATCTATGTAAAGTGTTTTTAACTTACTTTTTAACTTATATTATGTTCTGTATTTCTTTTTGCATGGTAACACGTCGAAGCTGCACCCTCTCTAACATGCTGGTAGAGACAGTTTTGTTTGGGTTTTTAGTGCTGGAAATAGTTACATTCTGACACGTCTCATTAGTGGGACAGAAGCATGGTAGCATTGTGTATTCCAGGGACCAGCTGATTGAGCTTATGCCGGCCGTTTTAGCGAGCAGAGCGGCGGACACCCCTGCTGAAATCTGGAGGAAAACACACAGAGGATGCAGAGGGGGATCACAAAGTCGAGGAAAGAGGACCGGGTCGAGACAACAGAGACTTATGGAGAAGAGGAGTTCGGTGGGTAATAAAATGGACGAGTTCATGGCGCTAGCCAGGCGTCAGAGAACATTTCGGGAGTGTAGTGTTATGTGTTTTACTGGTACGGGGCTGCACGAGGACATATTCGATCAAAACTTCTCCATGGACGGCTTCCAGACCGTTTGGGCTGACCGGAAGTGCACTGAGAGCGGTAAGCGTAAAAGAGTTGGGTGCTTACTGTTCTGGTTAACAACAGATGGTGCAATCCGGGTCATATTATGATCGAGGAACGTGTTTGTAGACCGGATATTGAACTTTTTGCTGTTGGACTTCGGCCATATTCCACCGAGATACAACACTGGGCGGAACGGGAGGTCGTTCTTGCCTGTGGCCATCGAACTTGCAGCTCCTCCCGTGGAGGGTCAGACACCCTGAGCCAATAGGCTGGTCCTGGACTTATTTTCTATCTGGCATAGTTTGCATTTTGTTGTTTGATTGTTTGTGGTTTTTGTATTGCTATATTTATGCTCTATTCTTGGTTGGAGCGGCTGTAATGAAACCCAATTTCCCTCGGGATCAATAAAGTATATCTATCTATCGATCTAGAATGTATCATCAGGAATCCTTACCATCTAGGTTATGCTCCCTTCTCACTGCTGCCGTCAGTAAAAAGTTCAGGAGCCTCAAGACTTACACCATCACTTACACACATCAGGAACGTTTATTACCACTTGAACGGAAGGAACTAATTTCACTCAGCTTCACTTGCCCCATAATTAAAATATTCCTACAACCTATGGACTCACTTTCAAGGATTTTTCGTCTCATGTTCTCAGTTATTTACTTATTATCATTATTTATTTATTTTTGTGTTTGCACAGTTATTTATCTTTTGCACATGTTTGAATGCCCAAGTTGGTGTGGTATTTCATTGATTTTATTACAGTTATTATTCTATTACGGGTTTTATTGAGTATGCCTGCAAGGAAATGAATCTCAGGGTTGTATATGGTGACACAATACATTTACTTTGAACCTTGAACTTTGCTAAATCTGGAATTATTACAAACCAGAGATAGAAAAATAATAAACCCTTTCTCTAAAAAAATAATTGAACTAGACAACAATTGGTTGTTCTTTGATCATAACTACTGTGATTAGCCTTCATTTTTTAGAAACTAACTGATTACCAATCTATTTTTAGTTGAATCTAAATTCACCATTTACTATGATAGAAGTTGATCTCGGAATAAATATTCTGGAATGTCTTCATCACTTTACCCTGTCAGAACCCTAATCAGAAGGAATGAAATTTGCACAATTTAGAACCACAGCAATGACAGTGCCTTGAAAATTTATTCAGTTCCCACAACAATAGCATATTTTACTGTCTCATTTTCTAAAGTTAAAATACACTGAAGGAGGATTTTTGAGGTAATCTACAAAACATTGTGCATCACACCAAATCAAACAAAAAATGTCAAAACCTGTCAACACTTTACTAAAAATTAAAAACCAAAATTGTGAGGCTGAAAAAGTATTTATTCTAAAAAAAAATTCATCCCCTTTGTAATTACTGCCCTAACTTCTCTCAGGTGCAAATTTATCAACTTACCCATGTTATTGATGTACATAGAAAATTGGAGGGTCGACTGTTTTCAATAGATCCAAAAGAATAAATACCCCCTCTCTCTGTAGGGTCCAACAGTATGAAAGATTTTCAACAGACCAAAGCAAAATTAAGACAAGTCAGGAAAATGATAATAGAGAAGCATAAATATGGGGAGGGATACAAAACCATCTCAACAACAGTAAATATACTTCAGCGCTCAGTGCAATCTATCATGAAAGAGGGGAAAAATATGAAACCACAGATACACTGCCTCGGTCAGTCCGCTCCTCTAAACGTAGTCACTGGAGAAGAATGGCACTTGTAAGAGAGGCTACTGTGACAACACAGTCATTCTGAGTGAACTGCAAAAGTCAGTGGTTGCAACTGGAGATGAAGTTCATGGCTCTACAGTCTTAACGGTCTTCCACAAAAAGGAGGAAGCCCTGGCTAAAAAAAAAACATATCCTTGCCCATAAAGACTTTGCAAAGCATCACTTAGAAAATACGGTAAAAATGTGGAAGAGGTCTTGTGTCGGATGAGATTAAAGTGGAATATTTTGATCTCAACATTCATGGTACATGCGGCATATATCTAATGCTGTGTATGAGTCAGGTAACACCATCCTTCCTGTAAGGTGTGGTGAAGGTAGCATCATGCTATGGGGATGGTTTTCAGCATCAGGGACTGGAAATCTGGTCAGGGTTGATGGGAAGGTGAATGCTGCTAAGTACAGAGAGATTCTAGATAAATACCTGCTTGTCTCAGCCGGAAAGCTTAAACTGGGGAAGAAATTTGTCTTTCAGCAGGACAACAATCTGCCAGAGCAAGCATGGAGTGGCTTCAAATTAAGAAAAATGATACCCTCGAATGGCCCAGTCAGAGTCCTGATCTTAACCCAATTGAACATCTCTGGCAAGACCTCAAGGTTGCTGACCACTGCAGCTCCCCAAATAACCTGGCACAGTTTGAGCAATTTTGCAAGGAGAAATGGGTAAATCTTGCTCCATCACATTGAGCAAAGCTAATCCAAAAAAAAACTGCTGGCTGTATTAGCTATGAGAGGTGGTTCAACTAAGTACTGAACAAAGGGGGATGGATACTTTTGATCTGCTAACATTTCAGCTTTTGAATTATTAGTTTTTCATGCTTTACAATTTTCCCTGCTTCTTGCGCTCTTCTGCAAAAAAAAGACCATTGATTCACAAATAAAATTTCTCAGTTAAATTGATCAAAATCTCTGGTTGTAATACTCAGTTATGTGAACAAAGGGTTGGGGACTGAATACTTTTTCAAGGCATTGTGGATCACGGAGGTATTTGTTGGTGCAATATATGAACCAAGTAGAGAGATGTGGACTTACCATTTGTAAGGACAAGGTTTTTATTTTTCAATTCATTAAGTCCAGATTAGAAGTCTGCAACTTTTGTTTTTATATGGTCTCCAGCTGCAGGTGTGACTCCCTCCAATCAGAATGCAACTGTAAGACAAATCACCTTTACTGGAGTTTATGCCTTTCTCTCCAGTCTCACAGTACCAGGCCAAACGTTACCATTCATGCTCTCAGTCCATTATATGTTTGTTTTCCGATAGCAGCATGTAAAGTTTTCTTTGAATAAGAATGGTATCAGACCTTATCGTAATCCACAGAATCAATTTCTCTACTTAGTTATTTTGTAAAATAGTTATTTTTCTCCCCCATGGAAAAATAACCAATTTCAAAAGGTAATTACCCATTCAATATAACATGGAAACATTAAGAATGACTCATTCCTGTGCAATCCTGTACATTCAAAGGAATATCATGGGGTATCCAATTTTAAAATAGTAGGATTTAATCCAACCATTTCAATCTTTCACAGACACAAGAGATTCTGCAGATGCTAGAAATCTAGAACAACACACATAAAATTCTGCAGGAACTAACCAGGTAAGGCAGCATCTATGGAAATTTCATTTTTCTTCTTTTTGAATACTTTAACCATTTGGATTAGACTCCTTTGTTGTATCTCAGTGCCTGGAGAAATGCACAAACACAGGAAAATCTGCACTTGCTGAAAATCCAAAGCAACACATACAAAATGCTGGAGGAACACAGGAAACCAGGAAGCATCTATGGACAAGAGTAAACAATCGACATTTTGGGCCAAGACCCTTTATCACTTTTCAAGGCATTGTGTATTTTCAAGGCTGTATTAACAAGGTATTTAGAAATGGATAATTCCTAATATTTCCATATAATAATGAATGGGTGACTACCCTATGAAATTGATTGTTTTTCCATGGGGAGAAAAAAAATTACAAAATAACTAAGTAGAAAAGCTGATTCTCTGGATTTTGATAAGTTCAGACCTCATTGTTATTCAAAGAAAACTTCACATGATGCTATAGAAAATCCAACATATAATGGACTGAGGGCATGCAGATAACATTTGGCCTGGTATTGTGAGACTGGAGAGAAAGGCAGTAAATGGCAGTAAAGGTGGCTTGTCTTACAGTTGCATTCTGATTGGAAGGATTCACATCTGCAAGTTAAAGACAGCCTAAAGACAAAAGTTGTTGATTCAGTCCATACTTAATAAATTAGAAAATAAAAATCTTGTCCTGACAAGTGGGAAGTCCACATCTCACAACGTGGTTCAAACATTGCACCTCAGATGGCTTGGTAGCCTGGGAAAAGCACAGTGCCTTGAAAAAGTACTGATAAAGGGTCTCATGCTGAAGTGTCGACTGTTTACTCTTTTCCAAATACGGAGAAATGCAGCTTCATTATCTAACGCTTTGTTCTTCCAGTTCCAGCTTGTTGGTGAAGACACTGCTCGATGAAATACTGAAATTGGCAGAGCCGAAGGTCCAAGGTTTACATCTTAGTCTGGATTAATTAATCCATGCCATATAAGAGATTATAAATGTTCTTGGCATCCTGGTGCTTCAGATAGAAATAATCAGCTAAAATGATTCTCATCTTCCTGGAATGTTCACATTTGAACTACTGATAGTAGCAAAGATGGTGGGGGGGGGGTGTTGCAGGTTGTGGCATGAACAAAGTAACGAAGTCACCAGAGAGACACTGAAGGTAGTGGATATGGAAGTGTTTATTTAGAAAAAATGTGACATGTTCTTGGAAGAAAAAGCCTGTTCAACCCAACATTACATGACAATTGTAAATGCTGAAGGTCAAAGGTAACAGCAGAACAATTCTTTAGTTACAATGTACCTACAATGCTTCCTTTGAATTACATACAGTTTTCAAACTCCTCATTCTTAACACCCACACTCCAGACACCCAAAATGAATGTTAATCTCCACAGAATATGGGCTGCATTCATCCATATGCAGACATCTGAGGTCTAAGTGTGGTGTTTCTTTGTTTGTGATTGACCCTGTCCTACAGCTTCAGGAAGCCCATTGTTCTGAGGTGCATTTTAAGTTCAATCTACAGTCCACAGTCAAATCTGAAGAATGGCTGCTGTTGAAATTAATACTTGCTATATACCCCAGCTCCAGAGTATGCCCTAACAGGGAGAGTGGTAGGAACAGTGAAGTGAAAGGGTCAATTCTGTTGCTGTCCGTGGGTGAATATCTTGTAACAAGTAGCTTTAAAAGATAAATTAATAGGGGATGCCATTGAGCCAGTGCCATCAAAACAATTCCATTGGTCATATCACCATGAAGAAACAAAAGGAGTATTTAGAGCAACTGATCATTACAGATAAATTGGAAGAAAAATAATAGTCTTGGATCTTCAAAATAATTTTCATCCATAGAAAGACTTAAGGAATGAGAGCCAATTGAATGTTGTCCTTTTGAAAGTAAATTGCATTCATGCAAGCTTCTCAAAGGTAGTTTAAAAAAGTGTCAGATTGGTTGTAGTGCCATTAGGTTAAGTGGCTTTTTGGAAACAAGTAAATAATTAAAAGATAACTTGAAAATAGATAGGTATTGCTGGAACAGTTTACATTCAGTCAGTTTTGAGGTTTTTGTAGGCTCTACCCTTCAGCATACAGGTTTTGGAACATTCAACAGGACTGCTTGCAATTGTAGATTGTAATGTGAATTAAATCTTGAGTTAGTCATCCAACCACCAACACAACAACACAGGTCACCACTGTCTACATCCCCTCCTTGCCCTGCACCTACCATCCATACCTCTATCATATACCAACTGCTATCATCCCAATCTTCACCTCCCCCAGCACTCACCTTCCACCAACTCCCCAGTCATTATGGACTTACCTTCACTACCGAGCAGGTGAGAAACTCAGTCATGGCAAAGCATGACTGAGATCAGTCATCCTGAAGGAATGTGCTGAACCGTTGTGTGGAGTTCTCCACCACATTTTCAATCTAAGTCTCAGCCTGCATAGGATCCCGACTGTTTGGAAAACATCATGTGTTGTCCCATTACCCAAGAAAGGCCAACTGAAAGTCTTGAATGATGACTGTCCAGTGGCTCTGACCTCATTCATCATGAAAATCCTAGAGAGGTTGGTCCTGGCTCACCTTTGACCTCTGATGAGATCAGCTCTCAATTCCCTGCAGTTTGATGACCAGGAGCACATTGAAGTCAACGAAGCTGTTATCTACCTTCAGAACAGAGCGTACTCCTATTTGGGTAAGCAAGGCAGCACTGTGTGGATTGTGCTTTTGGATTTCTCCAGTGCCTTCAGTAATATACAGCCCTCATTGCTCAGGGAAATCACCCATTCAATGCAATAATAGAACTATAGAATTTGAGGGAAACCAGAGACAGGTTCAATCCAGGTAAAGTTATGAGACTTAATAATATACCTGGTTGGGTGCTGAGGGACTGTGAACCCCAGTTAACAGAGGTTCTAACAGACATCATCAAAGTCTCTCTGCAATAGTCAATATCCTCTCATGTTTCAAGGCTTACAACCTTCTGCAGCTTCTTTCAGTCCTGTGCAGTAGCCCCTCCATACCAGACAGTGATGCAGCCTGTCAGAATGCTCTCCATGGTACAACTATAGAAGTTTTTGAGTGTATTTGTTGACATGCCAAATCTCTTCAAACTCCTAATAAAATATAGCCACTGTCTTGCCTTTCTTATGACTGCATCGATATGTTGGGACCAGGTTAGACCCTCAGATGATGACATACAGGAACTCTCCACTTCTGATCCCTCTATGAGGATTGGTATGTGCTCCTTCGTTTTACCCTTCCCGAAGTCCACAATCAGCTCTCTCGTCTTACTGACGTTGAGTGCCAGGTTGTTGCTGCAGCACCATTCCACTAGTAGGCATACCTCACTCCTGTATACCCTCTCATTACCGCCTGAGATTCTACCAACAATGGTCGTATCGCCAGCAAATTTATAGATGGCACTTGAGCTATGCCTAGCCACACAGTCATGTGTTTACAGAGAATAGAGCAGTGGGCTAAGCACACACCCCTGAGGTGCGCCAGTGTTGATCTTCAGCGAGGAGGATACGTTATCACCAACATTTGGTATTTAATATGGTCACCCAATGTAGCAGGAACATGGGATTTATTCAAGCACTTGATTATTACTGAGGTTAGTGTCACTGGAAAGTAGTCGATGCAGCAGATTACTGTTACTCTCTTGAACACCAACCAAGATGATGGTGGCCAACATGTGACGTGAAATTTGTTTATTTAACAGCAGCAGTTCAATACAATATATAATCCAGCAGAGAGAGAAAATATAATAATAATAATAAATAAAATAAAACATAATAATAAATAAACAAGTAAATCAATTACATATATTGAATAGATTTTTTAAAATGTGCAAAAGCAGAAATACTGTATATTAAAAAAAATAGGTAGTGTCCAAAGCTTCAATGTCCATTTAGGAATCTGATGGCAGAAGGGAAGAAGCTGTTCCTGACTTGCTGAGTGTGTGCCTTCAGGCTTCTGTATCTCTTACCTGATGGCAACAGTGAGAAAAGGGCATGCCCTGGGTGCTGGAGGTCCTTAATAATGGACGCTGTCTTTCTGAGACACCACTCCCTAAAGATGCCCTGGGTGCTTTGTAGGCTAGTGCCCAAGATGGAGCTGACTAGATTTACAACCTTCTGCAGCTTCTTTCAGTCCTGTGCAGTAGCCCCTCCATACCAGACAGTGATGCAGCCTGTCAGAATGCTCTCCAGAGGATATGTGCATTGAGGAGTGGTCAGCCACAATTCATTGTTTGAATCTGAAGTCAATTAAAGTTATTTGCTACATGTGCTAACCCAAAAAATTACACTAACAGTAATCATTTCTTTAGTCTTCTACACATTGAGACTCAAGCTGTCGTGCTTGCACTATTCTGCCAGCTCTCTGTCTCCTCTCTGTACTTCATCTCGTCATTGTTGTTGATGAGGCCAACCACTGTTGTGTCAAAGATGAGCGTGATTTTGTTTGAACTGGATCTAGCAGTGCAGGATGAACAGAAGTAGACTGAGTATGCAGCCCTAGGGGAAGTTGGTGCTCAGCGTGATGGAGCTAGAGATGTTGCTACCAACACGGACTGACTATAGCCTTTCTGTCATGATGTCTAGGATTCAATTACAGGGAGGGGTGTCTCTTTGAGTGATGTTTAGGGTTAGCACATGTAACAAATAACTTTAATTGACCAGATTCAAACAATGAATTGTGGCTGACCACTCCTCAATGCACATACACAGATCCTCTGTGGAGAGAGTTAGGATCACCAGGTTTCTGGGAGTGCACATAATGGACAATCTCACATGGTCCCTCAACACCACCTCTTTGGCCAAGAAAGCACAGATGCATCTCCACTTCCTGAGGAGATTGAGGTGAGTGAGGCTTCCTCCCTCCCCACCATTCTAACCAATTTTTACAGGAGCACCATCCGGAGTGTCCTGACCAGCTACATCACCTTCAGGTACAGGAATTGCAATGCATTTAATCACAGGTCCTTACAAGATTGTGAGGACTACTGAGATAATCATCATGGTTTCTCTTCCACCCATCACAGATATTTTATCAGGAATGTAGCATATGCAGGGCCCTTGGCATTGTCAATGATCCCTCCTATTCATCCAACAATCTCTTTGACCCTCTTTCATCAGGTAGGAGGTACATTAGCATTCGGACAACTGTTAGGATAGGAAACAGCTCCTTCCCCCAGGCCATAATACTACAGAACTCCCTGGCACCATCAAGGTCTCATCACACATAAAGCACCAGTAGCCTTATACTGTTTATTTTATAGTCTGTATTGCAAATGCACCTTATTATTTGTTAATTTACCAGTGGTAATATTACTTTATGTGTTATATGTGTGAGTTATATATACTGTGTTGTGCACCTTGGTCCAGAAGAATATTGTTTCGTTTGGTGATATACATGTGTATGGTTGAATGACAATAAACTTGAATTTGAACAAAGTTACTGTAATCAAGGAAAAGGATGATACATTTTGTCATATATTGCATTGCTTTGGATCAATATATTGATCCAGGATGGTCATGAGTACACAAGGTTCAGTTCATGGCATGAGAGGTAAAGAGAGACAGACGATGTTTCAGTGTTAGTTATTACATTAATGATTTTTAGTCTCTTAATATCCTGGTTCACCACTGACTAAAGCAAAGTAATTAATCCTGCCATGTAAATAGAAGTGCCTGGTGCTTTGTGGGGTGTGGTGAGGGATTTGCTTCCTCAGTCCACAATGAATCTCAGGACTGTGATGGAATGCAGGTTCAAATTCAAGTTGAATCTTATTGTCATCTGAATGTACATATACACAACCAAATGAAATGACATTCCTCAGGGCCACGGTGCACCCTCAAAATATATATGACACACAGCACATAAAAATATATTACCACAAATAAGTATAATTCAAAATGTATGTAGTGCACAGCACAGGTAAACAGCAAACAGTACAATAAACAGCTTGCTGTCTCCATGACAGTAGATATTGTAGAGAAGAGCTACTAGGACTTGATGTAAGTCGGCATCTCGATGAGCTTGGAGTGGTGACAAGGAGGAGGGTAGGTACATCATCGGGATCATTGGGTGGGCACCCTCCTTCTTTTACGTTTCGTTGATAAGCCCACGACATCTCCAGAGGGCTCAACGGTGCTACCTGGCGTCCCAGATACATCCTCTTCAGTTCCATACCCTCCTGTCTTCATCTTGCAGCCAGTTTATTCATTAATCTCACAGCCTGAAGGAAGAAGCAGTTACCCAGTCCGGCTGCCCTTCTTTTGCTGTTCCTGTAGCTCTTTCCTGCTGGTAGTGAGTCAAAGAGATTGTGGTATGGGTGATAGGGATTTTCATCAATCCTTCGAACCCTTAGGGTGGGAGACCATAGTGATCCTCCCAGGAGCTTTTATCTTCTGTAGGGTCTTGCGGCTGATGCCTTGCAGCTTCCTTACCACACAATGATGCAGCCAGCTCAGATACTTTTGCTGGTGCTCCTGTAGAAAGTCGTTCGAATGAGGGTGAGGTGCCTTGCACAGCTCAAACTCCTTAGAAATTGTAACCATGGCTGTGCCTTGATTAATGAGGAGGTGTTGTGGGTACAGGTTAGATCTTCCATTATGTGCACACCATGAAACTTTGTGCTCTTCACTCTCTGTACAGCAAAACCATTGATTTGCAAGGGAGAGTGGGTGTTCTGTGCCTTTTTTTGTCTTGACTATATTGAGATTCAGGTTGTTGTTCTCATGCCATTTGACAAGCCTCTCTACCTTCTCTTTGTATGTTGACTTATCATTGTTGCTGCTGAGGCCAGCCACTGTTATATCATCAGTGAAATAGATAATGTGATTTGAGCTGGATCTTTTGTACATTTGTCAGTCAGCTGCAGGAACAGCAGTGGGCTGAGCACAAAGCTCTGGGGGGGGGCGGTGGGTGGGGGGGGCAGGACACCATTGTGTTTTAATTACACTTGCTAAAATGGGTACTGCTCAAACAATGCTCAATAGGCTTGACATCATCCATGAAAAGAAATAACCTTGCTCACCAACCCATCAATTCCATCCTGCAGATAATTGCAACGTACACCATCTACAGATGTGCTGTAACAATTCAGTTTATAAATGACAGCACTAAAATATTGACTTCTGACACCCAAAAGAACAAAGAGCAACTTTCTCCTAAATTGACTTTAAAATTTATGACCATTCATTCCTCTTCATTCATAGGGACATATAAGTTAAAAATAGGAGTGGAACATAAATCTGATGCAATATCATAGGCAATCTCAGTGACCTCAGCTCAAATTCTTACATTTTGGCAATAACTTATTCATCCTCTATCTTTTCAGATATGAACACATCTATTACTACCTTAAATATATTCAGAGACTCTACTTCAATCATTCATTGGGAAAGAGTTTCTAAAAGTTCACCACCCTCAAATCCACCTTAAATGAATATTCTCCTATGGTAAAACAGTGAACCTTTATTCTCTTCCTATTCATCCTGCCAAAACTGTATAGGATCTTGTGTTTTCATCACTCCTTTTAACACCAAACTTCAGCAGATAAAAGTGCGGCCTTTTGCCAGAAAGTAGCTCAACCACTCCTTGAGCCTAGCAAATCTTCACTGAATTGCTTCCAACAACTCATATCCTTTGTTAATAAGCAGACTAGGAGCATATGCAATAGTTCAGAAGTGGTATCAAAGCCCTATTAGGAGTTGATGCTTTCATTATACGTTTGTAGTTGGTCCCCAAATAATGATAACAGTAATTGCTTTCCCAATTACTTGCTAGGGTCAATATTCTGCATCTACCTATTGAATACTCTTATGGGAGGACCTTCACCAAAATGGTGACAGTGGATCAAAAAGATGTCCCAAGGACTTTTGAAAACAGTAGTAAATGCTGACCTGCCAACAACACTTCTAACCCATTAACAATAAAAACAAAATGACAACCCAGAAATAGCCAAGAATAAACAACTTGTGTTAATGGATAATACCTTCCAGCATTTCAATGTCTACAACTCCAAAATCCTGGCAAAAGACCAGCTGAATAAATTCAGTAGGAGCTGAAAAAGCAGCTCTTGGAGTCTTCCTCATGGTGGGCATCCCACCTGACTGCAAGTCAAGAGTAGTCTGCTGCAAATCCATTTTAAGCGGGTATTCCACTCAAGCATCTGGGAACTTCAAAAGCATTATGTTGAATCATCTTAATGTTAGCAGAGAGTTAACTGTCTGCTCTTGCTTTTTGGAAACATTAATATTTAATCAATTGGTCTGCGGTGAATGTACTTAAACCCAAGTGCAAAGTGCTCCCAACCCTGATCATTATTTTGAATCTGTTGAATAATTCAAGGATGTTGGTTCTGCATCAGTCTGAGGAAGTAAATGCAATTGAGATAAATGAGTTTTTGTTTGTCCAGTAGAGCTCAGAATCCAATATTCCTGTCTGCTACCAGACATGCAAAAGGACGAGCTTAAATAAAAACTTTGCAAGCTGCTCTAAATTTCATACGGGTTTTATAACCTCCAAGTGTCTGGGCAGAGACGGAGCAAGACCTCGGATCTGGCAAAAAAAATACCCTAAGCATCTGCAGGACTGCTATAATCCCTGCTCTTCTGCATGTTGAGACCTGGACTGCCCACTGCATGCATATTAAACAATAATGGAAAAAACACCACCAATGCAATGGTGAAAGATACCATGAACCAATTCATTGAAAGGTTAAGGTGATCTCTGCATAATATACAGTTTTGATGCCAGTAATTGTGAAAAAAGGGTTTTCTTATCGCTGAGGAAGTGCAACAAAATTTTACTCGGCCAGTTGCAAGGATAGTCAGTTTGCTGTACAAGTAGTGATGGATTAGTTTAGACCAACGATACCCCGTTCAGAAGAATAAGAGATATCTTTGAAGGTTACAAAGTTCTTAGAGGACTTAAGAGGATGTAGGACTAACATTTTCCTTTGTCAAAGAGTTTAGAAGCAAGAGTCATAGTCAAGGATAGATTATGAAGAAATATGAAGATTTTTTTTCACCCAGAGGGTTGTGGATATTTTGAATGTTCTAAGCTAGGAAAGCTTGTGTTGTATTTGTTTACAAACAAACCTCAGCATCTTTTACCAGGTCAGTTTTTGAAGCTTTGGTCAATTTCAGCTGGTTACATTGGGTGGGCCACATCTTTCACATGCCTTTTACCAGTCTCTCTAAACAAACCTATTCTTTGCTGCCTGGGAAGAAATTTAAGGTGAACAGAGAGACTTGCTGGGGGGTGTGCGGAAGGAAGTGCTTAAAGCTTCCTTGAATAAATGCATCTTTCCCAGCTTCTCTTGTAAACCTCTGACCATGACTATTAGGTGGTGGAGAAAAATATTCTGGGTGATGTTGAGAAAAGAAGTCATGCATGAAGAACACACAGGAGGACCCAACCACTTCACAAGCCTACCCTTGTACCCACATCTATAGGAAAATCTATGGTCCTCACATTGCCCTCAGAAACCATTTCATAACCCACAAGACCAGAGTGTAAGTGGATCTCCAAAATCCCAAGAGCTATCCAAGAAGTCCTCGTCCAGGTTACTACTACTTCTACATTTGCAGCCCATCCCATCTTGTTCCAAAACAGCAAGTTTTGATTCAGTCACATCAAGACCTAGTCACTCTCTATCTCTAGAGTTCTCGATTTATGAAGTCCACTGGGATATAAAGTTCCAAGTTTTCATGGTTTTGTTAAAGTTTGTAATTATTAACTAGTTGGGTATGATGAGTGGGATACCATAGGGAGCAGTGCATGGGTTCCAGCTACTCACAATCAATGATTTGTTTAAGGGAACCAAGTATTTGTTGATGATACAAAACTCAGGCAAGACCAAGGGTACAATGAAGGATTTCAGAGACTTCATGGGGATAGTATCAATCTGGGTAAATGGGCAAGGACATAGCAGGTGGGGCATGGATGGGTAAACATGGAAAGCTATCCACTATGGTACACAAACAGCAGAATATATTTTCTTTATACAATGGCAAGAGACTGGTATTCAAAAATCAAAAGGAAGTGAGGCTTATGTGGAGCAGCCATTATGGGAGCATGCCAATGTTAGAGAGGGGAGCTGAGGCTTTGGCTCAAGAGGCTTCACCTGGAAGCCATGGCGGCTAAGGTAAGCTTCTGGTAAGTTTACTTCTTATTGCATAATTGGAGAGGTGGGAATTACAGTCAGGACAGTGAAGTGCTCCTTTGTAGGATGTGGAAAGATAGGGAGACATTCAATATCCCTGATGACTATACCTTCAAGAGGTGCATCCAGCTGCAACTTCTTACAAACTCTGTTATAGAAATAGAGCTGGTGCTGGATGAACTGCACGTCATTCAGGAAACTGAGAGGTTGATTAACAGGAGAAACAGGGAGGAATAATTATACTTAAGGTGCAAGATGGAGGTAATTGGGTATCCATCAAGAGAACAAAACTGGAAAGGGAGCCAATGCAAGGTACCTCTGTGGATGTTCTGCTCAATAACAAGTATATTGTTTTGGCTACTGTTGGGTGAGATGACCTAGCAGAGGAAAACCACACAGAAAAATCTCTGGCTGAGTCTGGCTCTGAGAGTCTGAAGAGAAGGTGGAGAAGAAGCAAGTAGATGAGCTTGGAGCATGCATCACCATGTGGAATTATGATATTGTAGACATTACTAAGACTTGGTTGCAAGAGAAACAGGGCTGACAGCTCAGTGTTGTGTGGTTGCCTTGTTTTAGACATGATAAAGGGGGAGGGGAGAAACTCTGAGATTACCACCCTGGAGGTTCTGTCCTTTAACTTAACATCTAACTCCAAGAACTCAGTTTACAGAACCTTGTCAGCCTTCCTGACTATGTCATTGGTACCGAGGTGGACCACAACATCTGGCTTCTCACTGAAGCCCCTTAAGCTAAATCCTCAGCTCCCCACTATGACACTGGGCACTTCCAAAAATATCCACTCCCACAGTGGCCGCACCTCTCAAAGCTAACTTATTTCAATGGGTCCTTGTCAGTTGCCTGATAAACCAAATGATGTCAACCCTGTTGAAAATCCTAGCAGGTCCCCATCACTTTTTTGGATCTTGCACCTCTCACAAGCAACAGCTCATACTAACTCAAGTCAAGTCAGAAAGTACTGACAGGCTGCACGCACTTTTATAAATCTTGTGCTCAATCAGCACAAGTAGCAGCTCACGCAATGTCATGCCTGTCAAAAGTCCTTTCAGGCCTTTGAACCTTCACACAACACCAAGGCATTTGCTGTCACTTCTGTGTATCATCGTCCTTTGCATTTTTGCCAAGTGCAGCAAGGATGTCATGGACGCAGAAAGGTGTTGTCATACCCAGTTGAAATAAGTACTCACTCTACATGCAAAAAAATGTGCTGTGTGCAGCAACTCTGCTGCTAAAATACCAACTAGAATAAGATCGATTAATATTTAAGGCATTGTTATTTCTCCTTCAAATGCCAGACATACATTATAACACACTTGTGATGACAAAGACATTTTCAGCCCATATGTGATTTCTCACTGTCGTGTTACTGCTCTGTTCTCTCAGTTTTATCTAATTAGGCCAGCTTTCTCTTTGATTGCAACACATATAAAATGCTGGAGGATCTCAGCAGGTCAGGCTACACCGATGGAGAGGAATAATCAGTTGATGTTCTGGGTTGAGACCCTTTGCTGAATTTAGAAAGTAGGAGGAAGTGGAAGGAGGACAAACTGACAAATGATAGGTGAGACCAAGTGAGGGGGAAAGTAGGTGGTGGGGGAATGGGAGATGAAATGAGAAGCTGGGAGATGGTAGGTGGAAGAGTCAAAGTGCTGAAGAAGAAGAAGGAATCTTCATTTGGAGAATACAGTGGACCATTTGAAAAAGGGAAGGAGGAGGGGCAAGAGAGGAAAAGAGGGGAGCCTGAATGGTAAATGAAAGCATAGAAAAGGGGAGGGTGTAAAAATTACCAGGTTAAGAAATTGATGCCATCTACCCAGATGGAATATGGAGGTGCTTCTCCTCTAATCTGACACATTGTGACAGCAGAGGAAGCCACAGACTGACACATCAGAATGGGAGAGGGAAATAAAATTAAAATGGGAAGTTGAATTGAAATGTGTGGCAACTAGGAAATCCTCCATTTTGTGGCAGACAGAGGGAAGATGTTCAATGAAGTGGTTCCCCAATCCACAAGGATTTGTCTTTGATTGTTCTCTTTATCAATGACTTTGCAAGTCATCACATGTTCTTAAGGAGAACAAAATATTATTTTACAGTTCACTATTCAGTTGATTAAACACAGCTCAAGAACAATTGAACAACGTTGTATTCAATGTCAGTTTAATTTTAAATCAAATTGAGTTTTATAAGGAGAAGATCAGCAAGTGACTGACCGCTTTAAACTATTACTCTGTATTTGTCAGGAACATTATTACACTGGGATAATTGGCAGTAATCCTCCAGCTAAAGTAATGCTTATACTACTTGCCAAATTGATCACTATAATCAGGTCTTACTGTCTAATGCGGCAGTTATTCTCAAACAATGCTTGAGGGATCTATCGGAGACAGCGTGAAAAAACTCTCAAAAATTAATTTAAAGTGTCTGGAACAAGACACCAACAGCTGACAAACTGAGCTGAAAGTGCTCAGAAAGTGACAAAAAAGAATTCAGCTTTGGACAAATTCGGAAGTGTACCTGTGAGAAAGACACAAAAGCTTTGACTTTTTCTTCATTTAATAATAAGCATTTATCCACCGTATGTAGTGGGGAGATAATGAAATCTGAATCCACTTGCTCCATAGTTGTAATATATCCTAACACCATGCTGATGCATGTTACCAGCCCAGATAAGAGCTAAAGATTTCCTTCCCTGAATGATATTATTATACCTAATAGTTCCTTCTGAAAAAGAAAGAGAAAAAAATGGAGCTTGATGGTTACTTGTGTTAGTATTATTTTCCCCAGATTCTTATTTAAATATTTAAAACTTCTAGTTGACTCAATGGGATTTGAATTCTCAATTTAGAATCAATGACGCAAAATATTCTCTATTGTCTGCCCAATGCCTGCCTGGGCCATTTGCTTTAAGAAGGTGATTTTATGAACTTACTTTCTGCTCATAAACTTCACAGGATACTGTATGCATTGGGAATTAGATTTCAAATGGATTTAGATAAAACTATCGGGAAATAACCGTGTTAGTAAAAAAAAATCACAAAAATCAGCTTCAGGGCAGTTTGTTAAAGCATGGTTTTCCCAAAAGTAGTTCACATTTACAAGTAAAATGTTTTTCTTGCACATTCATACATTTCAGAGAAATGTTATAATGTTGCAATATCTTCCACATTTCCTTTCTACCTAAGTAGGCCTATAATTTTTTGATGTGTATAATTCCCCTTAAGACTTAGCATTACTATTCTCCATTGAGCACTGAAATGGTCCCTTCAATATGTCCCAGTGCTGTTGAAGTATACAGTTCTCATTTGGTTGGTCATCTACAAGGCAAGTGCATTTGACAAAGTTTACAGTGTCCTATGTTTTTAAACTAG
The DNA here is from genome assembly GCF_963921235.1 of Mobula hypostoma. Lineage (NCBI taxonomy): Eukaryota > Metazoa > Chordata > Chondrichthyes > Myliobatiformes > Myliobatidae > Mobula > Mobula hypostoma. The sequence goes on from NC_086117.1 coordinate 35,083,464, forward strand.
AGACTGAATGTCAGCATGGAGGATCCACCACTAATATGCTCAGACGTGACATAAGCAAGCTAAAATTCAGGCAAGGACAATGGGAATGTACATTGTAGGGTGGAGACCAGGTGAGAGGGAATAACACTAGTCGTGCTATCTGAGAGATTAAGGTTTGTTCATAATTGGTGACCTGTCTGGTGGAAGGAGAGAATTTGAATGAAAATAGAAGCGAGAGAAAAAGAAGGAACTGTGAGATTCAAAACATCTTCACCATACACAAAACACCACTTCTCCTGAAGTGTACCCTTTGTCATAATTGCAATTTCCCTTCCACTGTAGCTCAGTGGATTCACTATCTTGTTCTGTAATTCTCCTTCTCCTTCCCAGAGCAAGGATAGAGTTCTCATCTTCCACTCCACAGTCATCACCTAATCTGTTCTACACATTGATTTTTAACAATTATCCTCTCTTTTATCACCTTTCAGCTTTCTGAAGAGATGATGTTCTGGCTCATATTTCCATTTCTACCATCATCCATTCCTCCTCAGTGCATACTCTAAAGTGTCCAAGTCTTTCTTTCAGTGACTACCAAAAAAGGACAATGAAAGAACACTTAACAACTGAAACCCTCCTGTCCTTTTCTGTGTTCCAGACACCAATAGAGCGTGTGGAAGTTACATTCGATCTTGAACTGATACTAAACCAAGACAATGTTGGAGATCATTCATTCATTCATTCTTTCAAGTACATTTACTACCAAAGAAAGTATAAATCCTTGAGAATTACTTACACACAGGTAGCCACAAAGCAAGAAACCTGAAAGAACCCAGTTAAAGAGAGAATAAAGACCAGCCATGGTAAACCATATATATGTTGTAACTGGGTTAACTGTCTGGACACGCCCCTCTGCTGACTGCCCCTGTGGCTCCTCCCACAGAATTCTGTATAAAGGTGTTACGCCTTGCCCCTCCCCCTCAGTCCGGGGGCAGACACTCACTATGGAGGTCGTATTGTACAGCGAATAAAAGCCTTTCAGTATTTTACCCAACTTCAGTCTTTTGGAGTTATTGAAGGTGCACTTTAATTTTATTCGCTGTACATTTTAAAGCATGGAACACGAACTGAGACCTGACAGGTTAGACCTCAATCCGCAAACACCTGAAGCTGGAAATGCTTTCGAACTCTGGCTGGCCTGCTTCGAAGCGTACCTAGAGGAGATTAAAGCGACCGACCCCGTAGCAAAGCACAGAGTTCTACTCTCCAGTGTCAGTCCACGAGTGTATTCGCTAATCAGCAACCAGCTGAGCTACGACGGCGCGATGAGCGCCCTCAAAGGACAATGCCTGCGGCCGATAAACAGCGTGTATGCTTGGCACCGCTTAGCGACAAGGCAACAACGGCCCGGGGAATCAAGTGCTGAGTTCGTCCAGGCCCTACGGATACTCGGACAAGCCTGCAATTGGAGGAGCTGACGGCGGCGCAGCATGCAGAACTCCTAATGAGAGATGCCTTCGTCACGGGGACCAGGTCAGTGTATGCGGCTGTTGGAAAAAGCCGATCTTACCTTAAGTTCGGCGATCGAGCTGGCTGACACGCTGGAGGCCTCTCTGCATAACTCCAAGGCTCTCCAGGCACACGATCCCCTGATGGCCTCGTGGGCACCACAGACCCCGCAACCTGCCGGTGAATTGACCTCGGCTGCCGCCAGTCACAAGTCCCCGCAACCTGCCGGCGAATCGACCTCGGCTGCTGCCAGTCGCGAGTCCGCGAAGTGCGACTTCTGCAGAATGGAGAAGCACCCCCGGAAACGCTGCGCGGCCGAACAAGCTACCTGCTCCAGCTTCGGAAAGAAGAGCCAGTTCGCTAAGGTCTGTAAGTCCAAACCACGAGTGGGATTGAGCAGCACTGCGTGCGAGACGCCATCTTGCCTACTGCCATCTTCCCTGCATGCCACCACCATGTGCGAGACATGGGGGCCGCCATTTTGTCTGCCTCCATCTTCCCTGCACGCCGCCACCATGTGTGAGACATGGGGGCAGCAATCTTGGTCGGCGCCCCCTCCAACCGCCTACGACCAATGGGTGCTCACGGGGCACCCCACCGCGCCGGACCAAGACAGCGACTCAACCCTGGCCTCCATGACACTCGACGAAAGCGCTCCTCATCAGCTCGCAAGGTCAATGATGGACATCCTGGTGGAAGGGCACAGGACAAGCAGCCTGTTTGACACAGGCAGCACGGAGAGTTTTATCCACCCGGACACGATGCAGCATTGCGGACTCATGATACGGCCAGTAAGTCAGAGGGTCATCATGGCTTCCTGGTTGCATACAACAGACATCCGGGGGGTTGTGTAGCGACGCTAGTGGTGCAGGACACAGAATATCGAGACTTTACGTTACTGGTCATGCCTCAGCTATGTGCTCCTGTGCTATTGGGGCTCAACTTCCAGAGCCACCTGTAAAGCGAGACAATGAAGTATGATGGGCCCCTCCCACCAATTACTGTTGTAAATCCCCAGTTTTGTAGGGATACGTCACATACCCCACTACTGACCACACACACACACACACACACACACATACACACACACACACACACACACACACACACACACCGACCCGCACATCCCACCCAACACCATGCCAACTGCCGCACCACCGATGCCACTTGTGGCCTCTCCACCCTCAAGATCCCTCCCCACCGCTGTTCGCCAACCTGACCCCCGACTGTAAACCTGTGGCAACTAAGAGCAGGAGGTACGGCGCGGGGGACAGAGCCTTCATTAAGTCGGAGGTGCAGCGGCTGCTCAGGGAGGGGATCATTGAGGCAAGCACAAGTCCTTGGAGGGCGCAGGTGGTCGTTGTTCGGAACGGGGAGAGAATAGGATGGTTGTGGACTATAGCCAGACCATAAATAGGTTCACGCAGCTCGATGAGTACCCTCTACCCTGCATCGCGGATATGGTCAATCAGATAGCGCAGTACAAGGTGTACTCGACCATAGACCTAAAATCCGCTTACTATCAGCTCCCCATCTGCCGGGAGGACCGCACTTACACTGCCTTCGAGGCAGACGGCAGGCTTTATCAATTCCTGCGTGTCCCCTTGGGTGTTACAAATGGTGTATCTGTCTTCCAGAGGGCAATGGACCGGATGGTGGACCAGTACCAACTGAAGGCCACGTTCCCATATCTGGATAACATCACCATCTGCGGTCCCGACCGGCAGGATCACGACAACAACCTCCAAAAATTTCTCCAAGCGGCCAAAGCCTTCAATCTCACCTATAACAAGGACAAGGGTGTGTTCAGGACCACCCGACTTGCTATCCTTGGGTGTGTCGTAGAGAATGGAGGCATTGGCCCTGACCCCGACCGTATGCGCTCCCTGTTGGAATTCCCTCTTCCCAAAACCCTCAGAGCCCTCAAAAGGTGCCTGGGCTTCTTTTCATATTACGCCCATTGAGTCTCTAATTATGCAGACAAGGCCTGCCCCCCGGTCAAGTCCACCACATCCCCCCTCTCAGCCGAGGCCAGCGCGGCCTTCAGCCGCATAAAAGGGGACATTGCCAAAGCAGCAATGCATGCGGTGGATGAGTCCATTCCCTTCCAAGTAGAGAGTGACGCCTCCGACTTTGCACTGGCTGCTAACCTCAACCAGGTGGGAAGACCAGTGGCGTTCTTCTCCCGTACTCTTCAAGGCCCTGAAATTTGGCACTCCGCAGTGGAGAAAGAGGCCCAGGCCATAGTGGAAGCTATTAGGCACTGGAGGCACTATCTCGCCGGCAGAAGGTTCACCCTGCTTACTGACCAGCGCTCAGTCGCATTCATGTTTAATAACCAACAGCAGGGTAAAATCAAAAATGATAAAATTCTGAGGTGGAGAATCGAACTCTCCACCTACAACTATGACATCATGTACAGGCCTGAGAATCTCAACGAGCCCTTCGATGCCCTATCCTGGGGAACATGCGCCAGCGCGCAGATCGACCGGCTATATGCCCTACATGTAGATCTTTGCCACCCGGGGGTCACATGGCTTTTGCACTTCGTGAAAGCCTGGAACCTGCCTTACTCCCTTGAGGAGATCAGGATGATGACCAGGGACTGCCAGGTCTGCGCAGAGTGCAAACCGCACTTCTACCAACACAAAAAGGCACAACTCATCAAGGCCATCCGCCCCTTTGAGCAACTGAGTGTTGACTTTAAGGGCCCCCTTCCCTCCACCGACCACAACGTGTACTTTCTTAACGTTATCGACGAGTACTCACGGTTCCCCTTCGCCATCCCCTGCCCCGACACCACTACCACATCAGTTACAAAAGCCCTACGCAAGCTCTTCACTCTGTTTGGATACCCATGCTATATCCACAGTGACAAAGGGTCCTCGTTTATGAGTGACGAGCTGCGCCAATATCTACTGGCTAGGGGAATTGCAACCAGTAGGACCACGAGCTATAATCCCCGGGGGAATGGACAGGTGGAGAAGGAGAATGGCACAGTGTGGAAAGCCACACCCTTAGCCCTCAGGTCAAAGGGACTGCCGGTGTCCCGCTGGCAGGAGGTCCCTCCCGAGGCACTCCACTCCATCCGCTCCCTGTTATGCACGGCCACCAATGCCACCCCTCATGAGCGGCTCTTTTCTTTTCCCAGAAAGTCGACCACTGGGACCACCCTACCTATTTGGCTGACGTCCCCGGGGCCAGTGCTGCTCCGGAAACATGCGAGGAGCAATAAATACTCCCCAAGGGTCGAGAGGGTTCACTTACTTCATGCGAACCCTCTGTATGCCTATGTGGTTTTACCTGATGGGCGGGAGGACACGGTCTCCATCCGCGACCTGGTGCCCTCAGGAGCACTGGGCCCCTACCCTGAACACTCCGTGGTGACAATTGACCCCGTACCCACCGATATATGTACCCACGAGACACCGCACACTCCAATTCCTACACAGACACCACACGACACTCCCATTCTGGGCGCGACACGCACGCACGAGGGATTAACAACGCCTAACGTGCCAAAGCCAGCACAACCACCATTGCCGATGCAATCACCACTGATGCTACGTAGATCACAGCGACGGACTCGACCGCCTGATAGACTTGACCTGTAAATATACTTGTTTTAAATATTGTCAGTCACTTCACCCGGCGGGACTCTTTTTAAAAAAAAAAGGAGGGGTGAATGTGATAAACCATATATATGTTGTAACTGGGTTAACTGTCTGGACACGCCCCTCTGCTGACTGCCCTGTGACTCCTTCCACAGAGTCCTGTATAAAGGTATTTCGTCTTGCCCCTCCCCCTCAGTCCGGGGGCAGACACTCACCATGGAGGTCATATTGTACAGCGAATATAACACCTTTCAGTATTTTACCCAACTTCAGTCTTTTGGAGTTATTGAAGATGCGCATCACCAACACTCAATGCACAAGAAAAAGGAAAAAAAAATACAAATCAGACAAACAGCATTCCAAACAAAAAACTGAGTTCTCAGATCCAAAACCTGGGTCAGCCAGGAGTAGGCCCAAAGCCTTGCTTATCAGCTCATTGTATTAGCAGCACACACAGTAGCCAGAGCAGTCTACATAGCCTCAGCACCATAGACTAATTCAGCGCCAGTACCAATTTATGAAAATTTGCTGTTTGCATTCCTCTGAGAAAATATTTTCAAGTTCTAGCATGGAGAAATGCAGTGTGAAGGCTCACTGGCTTCTGATGCAGTAAGGTAGAGACTTAACACTCCTCTCTAAACAATAGTTCATTTCGGGTTGATCAAGCTTAAAGGTTTGGAACAGAATGTACATTTCTTCTATGATTACTTTACACAGGCAGAGAATATTGAGCAATAAGTCCTGACTGAGTTGAATTATGCTCAGAAGGTCATGTAACAAAAATAAAAATAATGTCACACATCAATATGGACAGTAAAACCCAACAAGAGCTAATTAAAATTGCAACATTCTGGATTGAGTTCAATTAATAAATGGCTTTTATAATTTTCAATCATATTGGATCAAGATAGCACATTGAAAGCCCTCAGAGCTCCACAGATAAATGCATCATTTATTCTGTGGTAACACAAGTTGTGACCCAATTGCAGACAGAGGGCAATTTAAATTGGATTGTAGTCCGATATGCATGCCAATTTCACACTTGAGTTTAAAGATTTCTAAACAATAAATAATTTAATGTAAGTTTATGAAACAAAACAAAACTTGAAAAATATACTGAAGTTTCACCACATGTATAAATGATAAAGTGTCTCTGTGCAACAATTTGCTGATGACACTGAGTTTGGTGGTGTTGTGGATAGTGTGGCGGGCTGTCAAAGGTTACTGCGGGACATTGACAGGATGCAAAACTGGGCTGAGAAGTGGCAGATGGAGTTCAACACAGATAAGTGTGAGGTGATTCATTTTGGTAGGTCAAATATGATGGCAGAATACAGTATTAATGGTAAGACTCTTGGTAGTGTGGAGGATCAGAGGGATCTTGGGGTCCAAGTCCATAAGGCACTCAAAGCTGCTGCGTAGGTTAACTCTGTGGTTAAGAAAGCATACAGTGCATTGGCTTTCATAAATCGTGGGATTGAGTTTAGGAGCTGAGAGGTAATGTTACAGCTATATAGGACCCTGATCAGACACCATTTGGAACACTGTTTTCAGTTCTGGTCACCTCACTACGGGAAGGAAGTGAAAACCATAGAAAGGGTGCAAAGGAGATTTACAAGGATGTTGTCTGGATTGGGGAGCATGCCTTATGAGAATAGGTTGAGTGAACTCGGCCTTTTCTCCTTGGATCGACAGAGGATGACAGGTGAGCTGGTAGAGGTGCATAAGATGATGAGAGGCATTGATTGTCAGAGGCTTTTTCTCAGGGCTGAAATGGCTAGCACGAGAAGGCACAGTTTTAAGGTGTTTGGCAGTAGGTACAGAGGAGATGTCGGGGTAAGTTTTTTTTGCGCAGATTGTGCTGAGTGGGTGGAATGGGCTGCTGGCGATGGTGGTGGAGGCAAATACGATAGGGTCTTTTAAGAGACTCCTGGATAGGTACATGGAGCTTAGAAAAATAGAGGGCTATGGATAACCCTAGGTAATTTCTAAGGTAAGGACATGTTCAGCACAACCTTGTGGGCCTATTGTGCCGTAGGTTTTCTAGGCTTCTATGTTTCTGCTTCTAATTCACACTGTAGGCAAAAAAAGAGGTTACAAACCATGCATGGCACAATCACTGTTTATGAGGCACAACCAATCTATGCCACAGTTTCTCTACATATGCTTCCTCACTCCTTAATTGTCCATCTCTATTAATACATCCTTTTCCTTTCTCGCTCACCTAGCTTCTCCTTAAATGCACCCGTGGAATTTTCTTCAATCCATTGTGGTCATGATCTCCATATTGTCACACTCATTCATTTGCCATGCGAATGATCCTGTCCCATTCCCATTGCGGCAACAGCAGAATTTAAGTTCTCCCAATAAATTGGTATAGTAAATCATTGGTAATTATGACTGTTAGGGCATATTCTGGAGTTATGGTATATAACAAATATGCATTTCAACAACAACCAGTCTTCAGATCTGAATGTGGATGTAGATTGAATTTGAAATGCAGCTCAGAACAATCGTCTTTCAGGAGCTGCAGACTGGGGTTGATTGCAAACCAGGAAACCCCCATTCACCTGAGATATCTACACATGCATGAATAGAGTTCAGAGACAGGTGATTAACAATCATTTTGGATGTGTCAGTGTGAAGATCTAGGCATTTGAAATTATGTGCAACTCAAAGTAAGCATTATGAATGCATTATAACCATAGAAATTGTCCTATTGTTATCTTTGTTCTTTAACGTATAAAAATGATGTAATATTGGATGAGGAGGCTTTTTCTTCCAAGAGTGTCTGGAGTAGATGCCTGCTTGTTTTGCTGAATAAAGACTTCTATATCCATTAGTTTCAGAGCCTCTCCAGTGACTTTGTTCACAGTCACAATGACCATAAATATTACCAGATTTTTGGTGCTTTAAAACTGATGAAATCTGCCATCATTACATTGTGGCCTATAGGTGATTTCATATTCAATGAAGTTAACCCTTAACATGGTCAAGCAAGCTATTCTCATTGTATCAAAAACTAATATTTTGATATAAAGCAAATTTTTTAAAATGAATAGAATACTCTGCATTAACCTAGGCACTGAATTTGGAAAAGGTAAAGTTCCTCTCAGTCAGACAACTGGCAATTTAGAAGTTTTTACATTGGGGAAACTGTTTAAATTGAGTGAGTTATCCTGCCAATTGGTCAAGCAAATAGGCTAATATTCCCTGTAACATGTGCTAGGTTTCTTAAATAATACTCCTAGCGTTTTCTGCCGCAGTGCCTGCACACCCACCAGAATGGCCCTGAGCAAGTCAATCCCATTAGGTTAAGTATAACAAGGAAACTGCTCCCTGATTGCAAACATTATAATCACTCTGATGATGAATCGTTGATCCTTTTCATTCCTTTTATCCAACGTTGTTCAGTAAAAGTAAGAAAAACACAGAATTTACTCTAGAAGACTTCAATGTCCATCACCAAGTTTAGCTTGCTAGTACCACCATTGAGTAAGATTGATAGAAGCTGAAGGGCACAGCTACCCGATGAAGTAGGTGTCATGAACTGAACCAAACCAAAACCAGTCATAAATCTTCTTCACCATATGGCAGATGGATATGGTATTATTAGAAGATCATCACACAGTATTGTCTGCATATTAGAAAGTCTTCGAGCCCAGCACATCCATAATAACCTGTTCATTCACAAATGAGAAAATCTGCAGATGCTGGAAATCCAAGCAACACACACAAAATGCTGGAGGAACTCAGTAGGCCAGGCAGCACCTGTGGAAAACAGTACAGTTGACGTTTCGGCCTGAGACCCTTCAGCAGGATAATTCATCTTGTTTGACCCCACTTTATTCCCATCAGATTCCCAGGAACTCTCTCCCCATGAACGCATCACTCACCCACAGAATAGGGGCAAGTTACATGAGGCAATTAGTTCAAAGTAAATTTATTATCAAAGTACATATATGTCACCATATACAACCCTGAGATTAATTTTCTTATGGGCATACTCAATAAATCCATAGAATAATAACCATTACAAAATCACTGAAAGACTGCACCAACTTGGGTGTTCAGCCAGTATGCCATAGACACCAAACTATGCAAATACAAAAAAATGAAATAGTAATAAACAAATATCAAGAACATGAGCGAAGAGTCCTTGAGAGTGAGTCCATAGATTGTGGGAACATTTCAATGATGGAGCAAATGAAGTTGGGCAAAGTTATCCCCTTTGGTTCAAGAGTTTGATGAATAATAACTGATCCTGAACCTGGTGGTGAGTCCTAAGGCTCCTGTACCTTCCTCCTGTTAGCAGCAGTGAGAAAAGAGCACAGCTAAAATAACAGTGCAAATGTGTTACCTCACCACCACCATCAAGGAAGTGGCAAGGAGCCAGAAGGTGCACAACTCAACACTTTTGGAAGACTTGCCTCCTATCTGCCATCAGATTTCTGAATGATTCATAGATATTACTTGCTCTTCTCTTTGTGAATAACAGTAATGTTTCATGTTTTGCACTGTACTGTTGCCACAAAATAACAAATTTCTCAACATATATCAATGATAATAAACCTGATTCTGAGTCTAAATGAGACTCAAAACAAGCCTGGAGCTCAAAACTGTGGACCAATTACAGCAGTCTCCTGGACCTCTCCACAATTACCATCAAGGGAGGAGATAAACCTTAGCTCACTGGGGAATGCAGAAAGGCACATTATAAGGAATGTATTCCAAAATAATGCGAAAACTGGTGAATCTGTGGACATTATAAGCAACAGGAAATGGATAAATCTGATGAGTTCAGGGTCAGACCCAAGCTGAGTAGTCTTGCCATGTCTAATGGCTGAGGACAGTGGACAGTTAAATACACAGACTGAGGAAGCACCAAAAACATTCCCATCCTAAAAGATACTCCGGTTCACCAGGTGAGTTTTAAAGGTTGAAACATGCACAGCTACAATCAGAAAGAAACGCTGAATGGATGATCCACATCAATTTCCTACAGACATTCTCACTACAGAAGGCAGCCTTGAGCTAAACTGACTAACTCCATATGTTTGCGGGAAATACTGGAGGGCACCGATAAGGTAAAAAAATCTAGGAACAGAACTCATCCTGAGTTTAGTACTGAAGATCCATATTCTAGACCAGTTTTGCTTCTAGTCGAGTTGTTCCAGTACAGTTACAACACTAGCATCTATCTAACAACATGAAAAACTGCCTGTGTATATCCCATTTGAAAAAAGAAAAAAATCCAATTAATTGCTAGTCAGCTCTCAAAATACTCATCTATATCGTCATCAAGATGACATAATCTAAGTATTTGACTTCCCACTGTTCTTTTTCATGAACAACACGCTCAGTTTTGATTTTGCAATTCAGTTTCATATCACAGTCGTGAACCAGCAGAGGAGCAGATACAGATTGGAGAGTTTAGTGGTCAACAGATGATGTTCACTGCAGATCAAAGAATTGGTGGAAGACTGTTGTATCCATGTACAGCAAACCCTTCTTTGAAAAGGAGCAACATCTAGTGGGGTGCACCCTTTCTGAAAGCTTGCAGCTGCAGCTAAACAGAAAGCTTTGTGAAAATAGAGTCACGTCAGGATCATGAGTATCTTTTTCCAATGCAAACCGGACTCTTGGATTAATTGACAGAATCACAAGTTTGGTCTGGATATAAGAAATGTTTAACACTTGCCATGTTTCCACACAATCTTTGCCTTCTGAACTGTCTGATTTTTGTTATTGACGACCTGAAGGTGAAAATAGAAGGTGTGCTTCCTCTTTCTGGTTAATGTACAGCAGAAATGATTCAATTTTTAATAGCCCTTTGTATGAATGGTAGCCGGTTTAGACTTTCAGCTTTGCCTGATGCGAATATTCCTTAGCAGGTGGACTGTGTGTAAATTATCTTCCATTTCTTTTGCTATGATATTCTGAAATGTTGCTCTCTCCTAGAATCAAATCAACATTTGAAGCAATAACCCATTGAGTCTGACAAAACATTTTACACTTCATTCACTCACCTAATGCTGGACTGCATTACATTAATACATGATACTGAAATAGCACTAATTCAAACAGTTTCAACTTTATGTTTAGGCTCATAGTATTGTTCTCTTGGCAAAAAAAAAAACTAAGGTGGTGATACAGTAGGAATGGATGGAGAAGTGAACATGTAGTGAGAGGTTCTGGAAGGTTGTGACTTTTCCATCACTCCTGATAAGTACCCCATTGAGATTCATGATGGCATGCTGATTCATGTCACAAAGTGAAGTTCATTGGGATTATTATACAACACGAGATTAGATTAGATTAGATTATCAGGACACGCAGTCCTCTTTTATTGTCATTTCGTAATGCATGCATTAAGAAATGATACAATGTTCCTCCAGTGTGATATCACAGAAACACAAGACAGACCAAGACTGAAAAACTGACAAAAACCACAAAATTATAACATGTGGTTACAACAGTGCAAGCAATACCGTAATTTGATGAAGAACAGACCATGGGCACGGTAAAAAAAAGTCTCAAAGTCTCTCGAAAGTCCCAACATCTCATGCAGACGGTAGAAGGAAGAAAACTCTTCCTGCCTTGAGCTTTCAGCGCTGCAAACTTGCCGATGCAGCATCCTGGAAGCACCCGACCACAGTCCGACTCAGTCCGTCCAAAAAATTCAAACCTCCGACCAGCTCTCCGACGCCGAGCACCGAGCACCATCTCTGCCGAGCGCTTCGACCCCAGCCCCAGCTGCAAAGCCGAGGATTTGCTGCCTTCCCCTCAGGAGATTCTTGATCGCACAGTAGCAGCGGCAGCGAACCAGGCATTTCAGAAGTTTCTGCAGATGTTCCTCCGTGCTTCTCACATCTGTCTCCATCAAATCAGAATTGTGCATGCCATCCTACTTACATTCACCGGAGAGGCCAAGTGCACTGCGTCGTGTCGCCATCTTCTCCACCCTCCCTCATAAGATAAGCTACATATGACTGAACTAAACAGAAATATTAGACAAGAGTAGTATGAATCTGGAATATGGGGTGGCACGGTAGCATAGTGGTAAGCACAATGCTTTACTATTCAAACAACAGAGGTTCAATTCTCGTCGCTGCCTGTAAGGACTTTGTAGGTTCTCCTCGTGACTGGGTGCGTTTCCTCCAGGTGCTCCAGTTTCCTTCCACGGTCCAAAGACACGCTGGTTGGTAGCTTAGTTTGTCATTGTAAGTTGTCCTATGACTAGGCTAGGATTAAATCGGGGATTGCTAGGCAGCGTGGCCCGAAAGGCCGGAAGGTCCTATTCTGCGCTGTATTGCAATAAAATTTTAAAAAAGAATATAGCATCTACTGTGAAACTCCCCAAAACTCTTAAATGGGCATATGAAGGAGATTCAAATTTATGTAGTCTATAACAAATGAGGCAATGAATTATAACAGCAGAAATATTCATAATTCTATTGATTTGTAGAAGGAACATACCACATATGACGGGATGAATTATCTGCCACTCAAAGCATCTGTGACATTGGATAATACTTGGATTTCAGCTTCATCGACGTTTCCCAGAATAATCTCAAGCAGCTTCTGTGTAAATAGAATGGAAGTCTTCACATTGGATCAATGGCATTATGCTTTGACACAAGTCTGGGAGGTTGTGGCTTTCCCATCACTCCTGATAAATGCTCCATTGAGATTTATGATGGCTTGCTGTTTCATGTCACAATGTGGAATTCATTCAGATTAATATACAACACAAAATAAGCTGCATATGACAGAAATAAACTGAAATATTGGACAAGGTTAAAAACTTACCAGGCTACAATGATCAAAAGAACAAAAATCTGCAGATGCTAAAAGATTTAAACTAAATCCTATTTCTCTTCCCATAGATGATGCTTGAACTTTGAGCATTACCAGCATTTATTACACCTACACTATAGCCTAGGAATTCTCCAGAAGCTTTTCAGCAGGCATGCACCATTTTAATATCATTTTTTAATATTTATATATATTGTGAGATTGCTTCATGTCATTTTAAAAAATCTCATTGGATTTGATTGTGCAAGGCTGTGCTTTTTCAAAGGTGCCAGGCTTTAATGCAAGCTCTGGTTCAACTTCTGGCATCTGGACCTGACTTCACCAGACAGTCCTTAATTGCAAATCCTGCTCAGCAAGCTTCTTGCATTCTTTGCTTTCTCTGCTGTTCTCCATGTGCCTATTTCTCAAGTTCCTGGGCGTCAATATCTGACAATCTATCCTGGACCCAACATATTGATGCAGCTACAAAGAAGACACAATGGTGGGTGTACTTCATTAAGAGTTTGAAGGGATTTGGTACATCATCAAAGACACTCGCAAATTTCTACAGATGAACAGTGGTGACCTTTATAACTGGCTGCATCACTGACTGGTATTGGAGAGGGGGTGCTACTGCACAGGATCGAAATAAGTTGCAGAGAGTCGTCAATTTTGTCAGCTCCATCATGGGCACTAGCCTCCACAGTATCCAAGACATCTTCAAGGAGCGATGGCTCAAAAAGGATATTATTAAGAACCCCCATCACTCAGGTCATGCCTTGTTCTTTTTGCTACTATTAGGAAAGAGGCACAGAAGCCTGACAGCACAAATTTAGAAATTCAGGAACAGCTTCTACCCTTCTGCTATCCAATTTCTGAATAGACATTAAACCTATGAACACTACATCCCTACTTTTATATTTCAATTGTTGATCTAATTATTTAACTATTATATATATGTATGTATTTATTTATATTTACTGTAATTCTCATTCTTTTCTCTATTATTATGTTTTGCAATGTACTGCTGCCACAAAGACAACAAATTTCCCGACATGTGCCAGTGATATTAAACCTGATTCTGGCTCTGATTATTTACCCTGCTGCTCCGCTCTTCCAGTTCATTCATCCTGGCCCCTTTCTCCCCTCCTTTGCTCCCTGTCCTGTTCTGATTCCTCAACCACACACTGAGTCTGCACTGTTTCTCGTGGACTTGGACTTATCGCAAGGTCTGAACTCAGATCCTATGTATATACAACACTGTGTGGCTGTGCAGGAGCATGGCTCACATGCTGGTTGCAGGACATGCAACAGAGCCTTTAGATGCATGGAGGAGATGGAGTTATTTTGCATTGATTGCAATGAATGGAGCTCAAGAATATCACAAAGGCCACACCTGGAGTGGTGAAGGCAACAGGGAGAACAGAAACAAACATATGTGTATTTGGCCATCATGTTCTCACGCATCGAACCTATGCAAATTAATTCTTGTAATTTTTCCTCTACTGTTGATAATGACCCCCAGGAAATCTGAAGGAGGCTGACCTTAGGAGGTAAAGGTCAATGCTCCCAAGAAAGGGAAGTGCTGGACTTAAATATTTGGATAGTCAAGCTCTAGGGGAAGCTGAACATGGCCAGGATCTGGAGGCAAGTATTTAATGCATTCTAGTACCACCTAACTCATTTTTACAGACAGCTTTCCTCCTGCAATCCAACCCCAACACAGCAAGTTTCAGTGTTATATCCACCAGAACTTACTTACAAGCACATTCAAAGGGATTATTGCTGAATACTGTTGAGCTCTCCCACAGTGGTGCTGACAATGTTGACCTTATAGAATAATACTTTATTCCAAGTCTGTATTCTTCAATATCTGGAACCTGAATTGTGGTCTGTGGGAGAAACAAAGACAGGTTTAAGATAAGTAACCTTATAAAATCTTTATTGTTGCCAAACAATCGATACTAGAGCATACAATCATCACATCGATATTTGATTCTATGCTTCATGCTCCCTGGATTACAAATCAATAGTAAATATTAAAAATTTAAATTATAACTCATAAATAGAAAATAGAAAAGGGAAAGTAAGGTAGTGCAAAAAAAACGAGAGGCAGGTCCGGATATTTGGAGGGTACAGCCCAGATTCGGGTCAGGATCCGTTCAGCAGTCTTATCACAGTTGGAAAGAAGCTGTTCCCAAATCTGGCTATACGAGTCTTCAAGCTCCTGAGCCTTCTCCCAGAGGGAAGAGGGACGAAAAGTGTGTTGGCTGGGTGAGTCGTGTCCTTGATTATCCTGGCAGCACTGCTCCGACAGTGTGCAGTGTAAAGTGAGTCCAAGGACAGGAGATTGGTTTTTGTGATGTGCTGCGCCGTGTTCATGATCTTCTGCAGCTTCTTCCAGTCTTGGACAGGACAACTTCCATACCAGGTTGTGATGCACCTTAGAAGAATGCTTTCTACAGTGCATCTATAAAAATCAGTGAGTGTTTTATGGGACAGGCCCTAAAAATCATTAATAATTTCATTGTCATTTGTCCTTAGACATTTACTGCTCAGAAACCATGGCCTGTTCCAGCTCCTAAATTTCTCTTGTTCCTGTTATTTAGAAATGTTGATTATTCTTTGAAAAAAACAACTATGGTCATTCAGAATGATGCAGCTGATGAGCTTAATGATGGATTGTGAGTTTTGTTCTACTATTAATGGAATCAGCTGACGAGAGTTTCAACCTAGGTAATTCATAGAAAACATTAAAATATATACATATTACCGACCAAGCTTATGCAATTAGAAATATATGCTAAATTACTTTGTTATTATAATTTCCAAAGGATATTAGGAAAATTATGCTTAAATGCAACTTTAGTGACAGGATCAATCTTTTTTTTAATGAAACACTGTATATTTTAATAGATTTAGGCATTGAAAACTTTGACTGGACTTTGGTGACAGGGTTTTGCCATCAGATAATAATTCATTGTCCAGTGGAGACCCTGTAGACAGGATTGGTTCAGGCCCGCAGTGTAATTCAGTTATATTGATCACTGCTGCTCAGAACATCACTCCCCAACATTAGGACCACCTCAACACGAGACAGTCGTCTTCCAGATGCAGAGGGGTTTAGAAGAACACCAGCAGCAGGCTCATACAGACATCTTTCACTATATTCTGACCAAACTACTGCTTTTTCAGCAAATTTCTTTCAGATTTCACACTTTAGCAATTGCTTCCACCAGAAATGGAAATTCATTCTTCACAGAAGTAGTTTGGGAACAACAAATTCTTTTTAAAATTGTTGATTTAAACTTTACAATTGGTTCCAATATTGGTAATTATGAACACGATATTCACATTGTGTATGCTTACTTCTGATGAAGGAGGAGGCTGGACGTAAATTTTAAACAGTTTAAATTGAACTGACAGTTATATAGTTAAAACCCAGATCAATATATCACCATGCACATAGAGTACTGCGCAAAATTCTTATGTACATATATATAGTTAGGGTAACTAAGACTTTTGCATGGTACTGTAGTAATTTTATGTATTACACTGTACTGCTGTCACAAAAAAAAACACATTTTATGATATATGTGAGTGATGATAAACCTGATTCTGATGTGGGTCTCTGTTATGCGTTGAGAGTGGGAAGAGAACAGGGAGAGGGAAATCACGGTTGGGAAAAAAAAGGAAGGGAGAAGGGAGGGAGTGGGAAGCACCAGAGAGACATCCTGTAATGATCAATAAACCAATTGTTTGGAATCAAATATCTTAAGGCTGGGTGTGTCTGCACCCACACCTTGGCACTCCTATCCCATGCCCCTCCTATGGCACTCCAACCTCACTATTCCCAACATTCTTTGTTACCGCTGAATTTGCAAACTCCATCTCTGCTCCAAGTTGACAAAAGCAGTACTTTTGCACATTACTGTATAGCTGAAAATACTTGATCTTTATACTAGTGTGTTTAAAATACTTTGATTGGTATTGATCCAAAGGTTGCTATATTATGTCAGAACCAAGAAGCACTTTGTGCAAATTGGTCTCAAGTTCCTCCAGCCAAGAATAATGAAGCTTTTGCCACTCAAAACTAAGCACACGTAATAGAAAAACATACTCTTTGCAACGCACACAAAATGCTGGAAGAACTCAGCAGCCCAGGCAGCATCTATGGAAAAAAGTACAATTGACGTTTCAGGCCGAAAGCCTTCAGCAGGACTAGAGGAAAAAAGATGAAGAGTAGATTTTAAAGGAGAGAGAAACACAGGGTGATAGGTGAAATCAGGAGAGGGAGGGATTAAGTAGAGAGCTGGCAAGTTGACTGGTGAAAGAGATACAGGGCTGGAGAAGGGAGAGTCTGATAGGAGAGAACAGACGACCATGGAAGAAAGAAAAGTGGGGAAAAGCACCAGAGGGAGGTGATGGGCAGGTAAAGAGATAAGGTGAGAGAGGGAAAAGGGGATGGGGAATGGTGAAGTGGGTAGGGGCAGAGCCATTAGCAGAAATTCAAAAATCAATGTTCATGCCATCAGGTTGGAGGCTACCCAGACGGAATATAAGGTGATGTTACTCCAATTTGAGCGTGGCCTCATCACGACAGTAGAGGAGGCCATGGATTGACATATCAGAATGGGATTGGGAAATGGAATTAAAATGGGTGGCCACTGGGAGATCCTGCTTTTCCTGGCAGATGAAGCATAGGTGCTCGGTGAAACGGTCTCCTAATCTACTTCGGGTCTCAACAATATACAGGAGTCCACACCAATAGCACCGGACACAGTATATGACCCAAAAAGACTCACAGGTGAAGTGTCGCCTCACCTGGAAGGACTGTTGGGGCCCTGAATGGTCATGAGGAAGGAAGCATAGGGGCAGGTGTAGCACTTTTTCCACTTGCGAGGCTAAGTAACAGGAGGGAGAGCAGTGGGGAGGGATGAATGGACAAGGGAGTTGCGTAGGGAGTGATCCCTGTAGAAAGCAGAGAGTGAGGAGGAGAGAAAGATGTGCTTGGTGGTGGGATCCCGTTGGAGGAGGCGGAGGTTTTGGAGAATTATGTACTGGACGAGGAGGTCAGTGGGGTGATAGGTGAAGACAAAAGAAACCCCAATCTTGGTAGGGTTGGCAGGAGGATGGGATAAGAGCAGACGTACGTGAAATGAAAGAGAAGCAGTTGAGGGCAGCATTGGTGATGGAGGAAGGGAAGCCCCTTTCTTTGAAAAATGAGGTCATTTCCTTCATTCTAGAATGAAAACCCTCATCCTGAGAGCAGATGTGGCAGAGATGGAGGAATTGAGAAAAGGGGATGGCGTTTTTACAGATAACAAGGTGCGAAGAGGTATAGTCTAGGTAGCTGTGAGGGTCCTTGGGTTTATAATAGAATCCACAGCTATAATCTGCTGATTAAATTTGCCAACGACACTACATTGATTGGCCAAATCTCAACAATAGCGAGGTGGCCTACAGGGAAGAAGTCATCTCTCTGACACAGTAGTGTTAAGAAAACAACCTCTTCCTCAATGTCGCAAAAACAAAGGAGCTAGTTGTGAATTACAGGAAGAACATAAATAGATCTGGGATTGAAAGGGTAACAGCTTTAAATTCCTCGGCATCCACATCACTGAGGAT
Organism: Mobula hypostoma; assembly: GCF_963921235.1. Lineage (NCBI taxonomy): Eukaryota > Metazoa > Chordata > Chondrichthyes > Myliobatiformes > Myliobatidae > Mobula > Mobula hypostoma. The sequence continues at coordinate 35,101,988 of NC_086117.1, forward strand.
CGCATCTGGTCTGTACACACCAGCTGTGTGGTGAAAAAGGCACAACAGCAACGCTTTCACCTCAGAAGGTTGAGGAAGTTTGGTATGGGCACCCAAATCCTAAGAACTTTCTACAGGGGCACAGTTGAGAACATCCTAACTGGCTGCATCACTGCCCAGTATGGGAAATGTACCTCCCTTAATCGCAGGATTCTGCAGAGAGTGGTGCAGACAGCCCAGCAGATCTGTAGTTGTGAACTTCCCATGATTCAGGACATTTACAAAGACAAGTGTGAGAAAAGGGCCCGAAGGATCATTGGGGACCCGAGTCACCTCAACGACAATCTATTCCAGCTGCTACCATCCGGGAAATGGTACCGTATCATAAAAACCAGGACCAACAGGCTCCGCGAAAGCATCTTCAAACAGTCCATTAGACTGATTAACTGACACTGATTTGAGTTATTTCTATGTTACATTGATTGTTCAATTTATTATAAATTATTATAAATTACTATGATTGCACATTGCACATTTAGACAGACATAACGTAAAGATTTTTATTCCTTGTGTATGTGAAGGATGTAAGAAATAAAGTCAATTCAATTCAATTCAGTAGTTAAGCTGTCTACAGAGATAGAGACAGTGAGATCGAGAAAGGGGTGGAGGTGTCAGAAATGGACCAGATAAATTTAAGGGAAGGGTGGAAGTTGGAGGCAAAGTTAATGAAATCAACAAGCTCTGCATGGATGCTAGAAGCAGCACCAGTGCAGTCATCAATGTACCATAGGAAAAGTAGGTGAAAGGACACCAGTGTAGGCTTGGAGCATAGATTGTTCCACGTAGCTGACAATAAGGCAGACATAGCTGGGACCCATGTGAGTGGTCATGGTTACACTTTTTGTTTGAAGGAAGTAGGAGGAGCCAAAGGAGAAATTATTAAGAGTGAGGAGAAGTTCCGCTAGATGGAGGAAAGTGATGGTAGAGGGGAACTGGTAGTGTTTGGTGTCCAGAAAGAAATGGGGAGCTTTGAGGCCTTCCTGATGAGGTACAGAGGTGTGTAGGGACTGGACATCCATTGTAAAAATAAGATGATGGGGGCCAGAGAACTTGAAATCCTTGAAAAAAATCAAGAGTGTGTTAGAAGTCACAGACGTAGGTGGGAAAGGACTAAACTTGGCGGGGTGATGAGACGAGAGTCAAGGAATGCAGGTATGAGTTCAATGGGGCAGGAACAAGCTAAAGCAATGGGTCTACCTGAAGAAGCAGGATTGTGGATCTTGGGTAGGAGGTAGAAATGGGAGGTATGGAGTGTAGGAACTATGAGGTTAGTGGCAGTGGATTGGAGATCCTCAGAGCTAATAAGGTCAGTAATGGTTTGGGAGACAATGGCCTGGTGCTCCTTAGTGGGATCTGTTTGACTGGTAAGTAAGAGGAAATGTCTGAGAGTTGTCACTGGGCCTCAGCAAGGTAGAGGTCAATCTGGCAGACTGCTACAACAACTCCTTTCTCTGTGGGTTTGATGGTGAGGTTAGGATTAGTGCAGCGGGAATGGAGAGCCAAGCATTCAGAAGAAGTGAGGTTGGAATTGGAGAGAGAGGAGTGTTAAAGTCGAGAGGGTTGATGTCCCGTTGGCAGTTGGCAATGGAAAGGTCCAGAGCAGGCAGAAGACCAGGATCAGGGTGGGGTGTCCAGGAAGAGGAGGAGGGTTGAACATGGGAGAAGGGATCATCGGTGAGGGGTGGAGCGTCCTTGCCAAAGAAGTAGACTCGGAGATGGAGATGGCAGAAGAAAAGTTCAGCGTCATAGCGGGCATGGAACTCAGTGAGGTGTGGCACAGGGGTAAAAGGTGAGGCCCTTACTGAGGACAGACTGCTCTGCCTCAGAGAGGGGAAAGTCAGAGGGAATGATGAAGACCTGGCACAGATGAGAGCTGGGATCGGAAGATGGAAGGGAGTTGGTAGAAGGGAAGTTTGGGGTGTTCAAAGATGGTGGGGTGAGAGGAAGATGAAGTCTCTGAGGGCCCAAGAGCTGGCGGTGGGACCTGAAAGGGACAGGATTGCAGTGTTGTGGTGGAGGAAGGGGAGACGGTGGTTCCAGCGGCAGCGAGTGAAGACCCAGCCTGGAGTTCAAGTCTGGAGTCAGAGTTGAAGGTTGTGCAATTGGCACTTTGGAGATGTCCGATGTCATTGGAGCCCACATTGATGCCGGTAGAGTCCGGATTGTCAATCTGCTTCAGATTGTTAGAGCTGTTGAGGTGAAATTTTAGTCTAAAAATAGTCTTTTCTAGTTTGATCGGAATCCACTATCTGATGAATAATAAATTGAGTCAGACGGTACTCAGTAATGGCCAAATGCAGTATAGCCATTAGGCTGAAAATTGGGGAGGTTCTCCAAAGCCTTGCAGGTTTTCAGATCTTATTGATTGCTGGATTAATGTAAGTGCATCAACTAACATGGTTTATGCTCCAAGACTGAAAATTCCTCTTAAACAGATGTACAGAGCAACGAAAAAAAATCTAGTATTGATGGATGGAAGAACACATTGCCAACTTATTTACTCACAGCACAAGATTCATTAATCCATTATTTCTTAATTCACAATCTTGTCAAAATTGCTGCATTGTGGCACATTTCAGAGTTTAACCCTACAGGTAAGTAGTTTTCCATCTATATTAGGCTTGAGGTTTCATGTAACTGTTACTACACAGAAGGGAGCTTGGCCTGTGCTGCTCTGATGGAAAATTACCCAGCTTCATCTTACCTCATGGCAATGGCACCCACACCACAGAAACCTCTTCAACAATACATCAGTGCCCTTTTTGAAAATATAATGAGGCCTTTCTGTCAAACCTTCAAGTTCCCAACTTGGCCATTCCTTCAGGTGAGAATGTTTTTCCCTTATTTTTCTCTCCTTCCTGCATATAACCTTCCCTTGATTTTGAACCCACCCCCTATGTTTGCTCAGCGGAAAATGAGAGAAATCTTACTGCTGAACTCATATCCTGTTATCCCAATGCAAAGATTACAGGTTTATTAATATTAACAGCAGAAAGGCAACAATAAAATTCAATTATATACCGACTTGAGTGTGCATTTTACTTTAAAGTTTGGAATATTAGATAATTTTAACATTATATAAAACTGATAATAATAATAACCCATGATCTGAGCAGACTAAATGTCAACAAAGAAGTGTCAAACACCTGACTCAGATTTGGAGACCACTCCCCAGAAATAGAAGGGTTCTTTGTGGCAATACTGATCCAGGTGGTTAACACAAAAAAATGATCAAAAATACATAATAAAAAAAACGATAAATTCAAAATGATAAATGTAGATAATGCCAAGAGAAATCAGAAACAATCAAACACATTACAGGATCCTGATGCAATTTAAGTCAATCTGATTACTTACACAGGCACAATCAAATGGCAAACATCAATCACCAAAATCTTGCTTTAAATTGCAAGCTTGCTTTAACATGAACAAAGTGTACAATGTCCCTATAGTAATATCTACAACTGGTATTATCCCAATGGCTCTACACAATAGCACTAAACAATTGGAGCTATACAGTATTATCTCTAGAAATCTTCAGAAAGCCACAATGCTAAACACCAGTAGAATGATTCCTAACAATTGAGAGATGAGTGTGCTTGGCTTTGCCCATACCTCAGTTTTCACCAGCTGAGAAAAAAATAAAAATACAATAATGATAATAACAACTTATTGATAGAACACTTTTTATACAGATGATGTAGCTTAAAGTGCTGAACTATGGGATAAAGTGCAAACATGAAAATAAAAAATAATATACATGAAAATAAAGGACAAAAAGATGCAAGGTGAAATAAATAGGTTTTGAGCTTGCATTTTAAAGTGTCATCCTAGTCTGCAGGCTTTATTCTTTTACTAGTTTCAATTGTTCCATTTAATGTCAGAGAAATGTATACAATATGCAACCTGAAATTCTTGTTTTTCACAGACAACCATGAAAACAGAAGAGTGCCCCAAAGAATGAGTGACGGAATAATGTTAGAACCCCAAGGTCTCCCCTACTCCCCCCTCCCACACACAAGTAGCAGCAAAGTGATGTCTACCCACTTCCCAACTTCGACAAAAATAAAAGCAGCAGCACCCTCCATCCACCTTGCAAGCAATAGCAAAGCGCCCAGGAAACACCATGATCTGCAGCACAACAAAAATGAATCATTCATCCAACAATTTAGCATACCACAGGCTCTCTCTCTCCCAATAAAAGGACAGAGAGGTGTCACACATTCACAGTGAGAGGGGAAACATAACAAAACAACTCACTGAATTGCGATGATAAAATCTGCTGTGTCACACTTCTTTTCCCCGAAAGTTCTTCGACTCAAGAATCAACAACACACTCTCCTGAGAGGGAGAGATTTGCTAAGTACAGAGCCACCCTCACCCCCCACCAAGAGATGATCTGCTGTTCCCGATGTTCCATTTTCTCCTATGATGCTTCAGTCAGAGGTAGCGGCATAGAGTCGACTCATCCACAGTACCACGAAGCCTCGGAATCCCAAAGGCGCTCCCGTCTTTCCGGTTGCATCCTTGGAATATTGAAAGGCGGCTAATCATGAGCTCCCGGGAGCAGGTCCTACCACTGAAAAGAACCAAAATCTGAGTGTAACTCTAGGTCAAGTTTCCGGACAGAATGAGATCCACCTTGAAAAGGAAAAAGAGAGACATTAAAAAAAGAATTTAACCTGATTCCGCAGATGAGCTCAAAGGAGTCACTGTAAGTATTGAATTTCACAGTTTCAGAGCGTAGTTCAAAAAAGCTGTCCTTTGAGAGAGATTGTTTAGATTTAAGAGACCAGTGGAGAAGTGGAGCAGGATTATAAAACAAAACTGATTCTGTGATGTACTCCAGTCCCAGATCATTAAGAGCTTTAAAAACAAGTAGGAAAACTTTAAAATCAGTTTAAAAAGATATAGGAAACCAAAGCAGAGTAGCTAGGAAGGGAGTGATATGATCCATCATCCTGGTTTTAGTTAGACGTCTAGCAGCAGCAATCTAAATGAATTGAAGCTTGTCAATAGATTGTTTGGAAAGTTAGAAAAAGTGTATTGCAGTGATCTAGTCTATTTGATATACAAATGTTTGTATATAAAAGCATGAATTAGTTTTTCAGCATCATTACATGGCAGAAACGGAAGTACCTTTGCAATATTTCTTAAGTGTAGAAATGCTGCTCTCATCACTTTCTTTATGTGGGATTTCACAGATTTCTTTAGGGGATTTCACAGATTCTCAGTGCTGTCCTTGATGTCCAATACAAAGCATTCAACTATAACAGTAAGCTTGTCTGACAGTAAGCGTGGAGTGCTTAGGTGTGGCCTCAGACACTGGCGACTACTTTCTCATCACTGTAGTGAGTTGATTGCATCAGAAGAAGCCATGCGCTCTTTTGGAAGATACTGTTGTGAACCATGCTGGAGAAGTAATACAGTCAAAATGCTGACCAACACACGGTGTTATCACTGTTGTCATTTCACAGAAGTGCCCACTTAGCTGATAACTTAGCATTAGAAGCACACCATTGAAGCAAAGTATAAAATGGCTCATCAATTATGAACAAACATCTGGACATCTCAGAAGTCATTTGCAGTTAGAAGGATCAAATACACTCCATTCTAATAGCACTACTGGTGTTAAATATCATTACATTGTTACCAGGCAATAGCCGGTTACCTATTACCAAAAGGTTTTAGTGCTCATAATGAACTAGTAAACCATGGGAGCAGGTAGTGAATGGTCATATGAGTAGCTGCGACAAATCTCAAGACCTGTTTACGTAAACACTGATGCCAAGCAGACAATCTCTGAAGTGTATTCATAAGGTCTGGGGTCACCCATCTTGTAAAGACACTGTCCAGAAGAATGCAATGGGAAACTACTTCTGTAAAAAAAGTTTGCCAAGAACACTTATGGTCAAAGACCATGATCGCCCACAGCCACGTCACATAATAATGACAATGGTGAATGAACTGGTAATGAACTTGCCCCAACTCCGATTCTTTATTGGTTCTTCAAATTAATTTGTGTTGGTAAAAGTAAATGATCTATTTTGCCCTATATATCCTAATTCCCTTACAGAATTGTAGGTTTTAATGCCGGGCCCGGAATGTATTGCCCACTGTTCTTTACCTTTATGAAGACAATTATAAACTACTGTCTTCTTGAGCCACTGCAATCCATAGGATGAAGGTAATAAAAAAATGACAACCTGGGTAAACAAAGGCATTTAACATAGCAGAATCTGCTGCCTTGTGGAACTTCTCATACATAGCAACATGGGAACAGTAGGACAAGCAAAGATCCAAAAGACTGGTGAAGCTGACCACAACAGCATGTTTTGGAGACTTTGCTCTTCTTGCTTGAGACCCATTTGAAGAAATTACCTTTTGCACAACTTTAAAAACCAATTATAATACAAGACCAAAAGAATTACAAGATTAAAATGGCAAAAAGCAAACTTTAGACCAATCGTAGGAAGTATTGACTTGCACAAGTGATTATATGGAGCAAGCTTTCCTTACTGGAAGGAAGATATATTTGCTTTGGAAATGATGCAGAGGAGGTTTACCAGGCTCATTCCAGAGAAGAGGGGTTTAATTTATGAGGAGAGAATGAGAAACCTTGTACTATACTCACTGGAATTCAGAAGAACATAGAAAATAGAATAGAACAGTATAGCACAGGGACAGGCTCTTTGTCCCATAATGTTGTGCTGAACCAATTAAATTACTAATCAAATTGCCAGTTAATTTAATCCCCTCTGCCTGCACACTGTTCATTTCATTCCATTTCCCTTACATTCCTGTGCCAATCCAAACATCTCTTAAAAGTCCCTAATTTCACCGCCACTTCAGGTAGTGTTTTCCAGGCACCTGCCATTCTCTGCGTAGAAAACCTGCTCCTCACGTTTCCTTTGAACTTATATGCTCTCACCTTAAATACGTGTCCTCTGATATTAAAAATTGCATACCTGAAACGAAAGATACAGCTTGTCTATTCTGTCTATGCCTCTCATGATCTTATAAACATCTATTAGAACCGCGCACACCCTCCCCCAGCTTCCACCGCTCCAGAGAAAACAACACAAGTTTGTTGAATCTCTTTTTATAGCAGATGCCCTCTAATCCAGGAAGCATCCTGGTAAACCTCATCTGCATCCTCTCCAAAGCTTCTATTTCCTTCCTATAATGGGAGAAGCAGAACATTATGCAGTACTCCAGATGCGGTCTAACTAGTTTTATAAAGCTATGGCATAACTGATTGACTTTTGAACTCAATACCTTGACTAATAAAGGGAAGTATGCCATATGCCTTCTTAACCACTCTATCCTACACAATTAACTCCAGATTTATCTCCTTATCTTCAAGTTCAGAGTCACAATCAGAATCAGGTTTATTATCACCGGCAGGTGACATGAGATTTGTTAACTTAGCAGCAGCAGTTCAATGCAATACATAATCTAGCAGAGAAAAAAGAAATAATAATAAATAAAATAAAAGATAATAATAATAAATTAACAAGTAAATCAATTACATATATTGAATAGATTAAAAAAAATGCAAGAACAGAGATACCGTATATTAAAAAAAAGTTGAGGAAAGTTCTTAGTAAATTTATTAACAAAGTACATATTTGTTACCTGAGATTAATTTTCTTGCAGGCATTCACAGTATGCACTTCCATTGTGGGCGATGAGGCCCAAAGACATCCTTGGATGTGTGTGTGTTTGTTGTTTGTGTGTCTGGAGGTGGCTGCAGAGTTCAATCTGGGCTAGGAAGTACCTCCCACACATGAGGCACGTGTGTGAAGGTTCTATAGTTGACGTGCTTGCTGCTTGTTCTTTCCGCTGTTGTCATTTACCTTTTGCTTCAGCATTGTGATTCTTTTCAACTTTGGCAGCACCCTTATCAAGAAGTCTTTGCCAGTATGAGCGAATCAAGGCTGCATATTCTCAAGAAATGTGATCTATCTCAAGGGTCTTGAGGAAAGTCTTGGGTGTGTCCTTGAATCGTTTTTACTGACTATGAGAGTGCTTACCTGTGGACAAGACTATTAAGGGACTGGACACACTAGAGGCAGGAAACTTGTTCCCGATGTTGGGGGAGTCCAGAACCAGAGGCCACAGTTTGAGAATAAGGGGTAGACCATTTAGAACGGAGTTGAGGAAAAACTTTTTCACGCAGAGGGTTGTGGTTCTGTGGAATGCTCTGCTTCAGAAGGCAGTGGAGGCTAATTCTCTGGAGTCTTTCAAGAAAGATTTAGATAGAGCTCTAAAAGATAGCGGACTCAAGGGATATGGGAAGAAGGCAGGAAAAGGGTTACTGATTGTGGATGATCAGCCATGATCACAGTGAATGGTGGTGCTGGCTCAAAGGGCTGAATGGCCTACTCCTGCACCTATTGTCTATTGTTTATTGACAGTTCCCTGAAGAACAATTGCTTGGCAATGTGATCATCTGACATTCTGATGACATGACCTGCCATTTGACTTGATGTTTCCTCAGCAACATGTGGATGGTGGGCATGCCTGCTGCAGACAGTACTTCCATGTCAGGAATTCTGTATTACCAATTGAGTTTCATGATCTTCTGTAGGCACGACAAGTGGAAGTGGTTCAGTCTATGTGCATGTCTCAGGTACACAGTCCAGATTTTGCACGTGTGGAAGAAGGTGGGTAGGATGACAGTGCAATAGACTTTCAGCTTGGTCTTCAGAGTAATTTCCCTTCGCCCCTAGACAGTGTCATATAGTCTCCCAAAACTGACATTAGCCTTGGCAATCCTGCAGCTGTCCTCATCGTCAATGTGAATTGCTCTTGAGAGTGTGCTGCCAAGATATGTGAACTTGTGACTAACTGGAGCTGCCGACCATTCACCAAGATGGATGGCTCCAAATAGGGTTGACATAGGGCTGCTTGGTGCTCAACTTCTGTCTACTTGGTGTTGAAGGCGAGACCGAAGTTGTCACATGCAGTGGAAAATCTGTCGATGATGTCCTGCATGTTGAGTTCAGGGCTTGCATTGAGAGTGCAGTCGTCAGCAAATAGTAAGTCTCTCCACACCGTCTCTTTGAGCTTAGTAATGGCTTGAAGCCTGAGCAAGTTGAACAGTTTGCCATCTATCCTGTATTTGATGTGGACTCCAGGATCGCTGCCCTGGAATGCATCAGTCAACGTTGCACTGAACATTATGCTGAAGGGGGTGGGCACCAGCACACATCCCTGCCTGACCCCATTAGTTACTGAGAAAGTAACAGAACAGTCACCATCATCGAGCACACAGGCTGACATCCCACCACGAAACTGCTTGACCATGGTGATAAATCTGCTAGGGCAACCAAACCGCCATGACCTTCAATAATCCTTCTCAGTTCACGATGTTGAAGGTCTTGGTACAATCGACAAAGGCAATGTAGAGCTGTCTGTTCAGCTTCTGGCAATTTTGCTGGAGTTATTTTGCAGCAAGGATCATGACGATGATTCCTCTTCCATTCCTGAAACTGCACTGACCTTCCTGGAGATGACTTTGTTCCAGATGAGTGCTTCACCTGTCCAGTAGGACCCAGGCTAAGATTTTCCAAGCTATTGAGAGCTAAGAGAAGCCTCTGTGATTGTCATATGCTTGGCAGTTTCCCTTCCTCTTGTACAAGTGTACAATTGCCACATCCTTCATTTCTTGTGGAATCTGACCCTCTCCTCGAAGGACTAGAAAAGCTCCATCAGTTTGCCGGTGATGAGCGGACCATCTGTCTTGAAGGCCTCCACTGGTATAGCATCTGCTCCAGGATCCTTACCTCTTGACCGCTGGCCTATTGCTTTCTTGTCTTCCTTTTCTTGGGGAAGAGAGTCCATTTCATGCTTGATGTCTACTTCATCGAGATGATCAGTTGCTTTCTCATTTATGGTGAATGGCCTGTTCAGCACAGATTCAAAATGCTCTGCCCATCTGTCCATAATCTTGGCCTTCTCAGTGATGAGTGTGATGGGTGAGGTCCCAGAAGGCTGAGTGCCATACAGTGTTTTGATAGCATCAAGGAATCTTGTCGTGTCTGTTGGCGTAGCCTGGAATCTCGTCAGTTGTTTTGCAGAGCCAAGAGTCTTGCACCTTTCTGAGTTTGGCTTGAGCTATTTTGTGAGTATTGGCATATGCTATATTCCTGGAGATGCAGGAAGGATCATTCTCATAGGCTCTGTGAACCCTGTGCTTTTCCTGTAGGAGTACGTCATTCTCGTTAAACTAGTCTCGGTTCTTCTGTGTTGTATGGCCGAGGGCCTCGAAGGAGGTAGAGTGAATGCAGCCTCTGAGTGCAGCCCAGCCTTCTTCAACATCCCCTCTCAGGCAAACATCACTGAGCTGTGAAAGGAGGCTTTTAACCAAGCGGTCTGCAGTAGTACTTGATTTCAGCTTGCTGACATTGAGCTTCTTAGCAAATTTCCTTTGTAGACGCGTTCAGTTTGAAAATGTGGTCTGTCCAGCAGTCTGCACCACATATGGCTTTGGCCACTCGGACATCACATCTGTTACTTCTTCTGGTCATGACGTAGTCAATTAGATGCATGCAAGACGTCTTGTTGCTGTTTGGCAGGTGTAAGACCATGTTGGTGATGATCAGATCATGCATGATACAGGTTTTCAGAAGAAGCAGGATATTGCTGTTGCACTTGCCTAATCCACGATGACCTAGGACTCCATCCCAGGTTTTATAGTCTTTTTCCACTTGAGCATTGAAATCTCCAAGGCCAAGGAGCTGGTCTGACTTTGATACAGCCACAATCAGGGAATCAAGCTCTCCACAGAACTTGTCTTTGATTTCCGCTAGGATGGTCATCATCGGGCCATGGACGCTGATCAGCATGACATTACGTTTGTTCCTCAGAGGTAGTTGTGTGGTCATTAGATGATCATTGAATCCTTTTGCCTGATAGGTAAGCTTTCAGGAAGGTGGTTCCTGGTAGGAAGTCCGATTCCTGCTTCACGACCTTTGGTGCTACTGCATCCACTCCAGAAGAGTGTGCAGCCACCACCTGCTTCTGTCAGTTGGCCTTCATCACCAGGCGAGTCTCAGAGAGAGCAGAGATGTCAATCTTGTAGCTCTCCAGTTCTCCTACCACCAAAGCAGTTCTTCTGTCTGATCTGACAGATTTGGCGTTGTCCATTAAAGTTCGTACATTCCTTGTGCCAATTCTGAGTGGTGTCACTATTGTTCGATTTCTTTGATTTCGACCACTGATGTGGAATCCCCACCAGCCGCGGTTTGCTGAGCAGATTTGTGTGAAGTAGACAATGTTTAGGGCACCTTTTCTAGCAGTGTGGTCTCGAAAAGGACTGGTCAGTCACGCAGGCGGTTGCCAAGTTCCGTTCCTACATCAGTCAAAGGAAAACGACCTGCTGGCCTGAGCCACCTGAATGCAGGTCAGTGGCTGCAGTTTCCAACGTATCGTCACCTGCTACACAAAGCATGAGAAGACTGAATTTGGTGGACTGCACGATGGAAACAGCCATCTAATTCAACAGGCAGGAAGGCTTTTCCCAGTAGGCATTGTGGAGCACGAAGAGCACGGCAAGCCATGCTCTTTGCCCTGGTCATTCATTACATCCTGACCTATCCTCCAGTCGTCTTGACTCTTGTCTTGCCCCTGGATCCAGATAGACTAAAACGTGACAGTGAGCTTGATGACCTGCGCAACTCTCCCTCACTTCAATCAAATTCACGTGCAAGTCATGACATCCAAAGTCAAGTCCTGTGGTGAGGGGCAGGCACTTACAGTAGAACATAGAAATACAATAGAATCGAATCCATAATCAATGACCACTTCCCCAGCCCCCACCCCCCACCACCATCAAGGCCATGCTCTCATCTCATTCCGTCTATTGGGATGGAGGTACAGGAACCTTAAGTGTGGATCTTACAAAAACATAAAACTATGAAAAGCCTAGATAAGAAAGAGGCAGGAAAGTAGGTTTCCTTAGAACAAGGTTACTTAACCTCAAGAAATAGGGGAATAGATTTAGGACAGAGATGAGGAGGAACTGCTTTTCGCAGAGAGTAATGGATCTGTGGAATTCTCTGCCCAGGAAAATAGTAAGGGCTACCTGATTAAATATACTTAAGACACATTTTTGCATAGCAAGGTTATGGGGAGAAGGCAGATAGACGAAGCTGAGTCCACGATCAGATCAGCCAAAATCTTATTGGATGGCAAAGCAGGCTCAATGGGCCAATGACCTTCTCCTGCTCCTATTTCTTATATTCCAAACTTTCACCTGAGTACTGCAAAGAAAATGGCAATGGTGGAACTGCCTTAGAGCAGTCAACACATTCAGCTTGAAAGAGAGAAAACTGGATTTTACTTTTCTCCATTAACTTTTGCAAATAAACTGAAAAATGCTACACTTGTTTGATAAGGGGTGAAATTCTTGTTAACAGATTCATGAAATTACATTGGATTTTGAACGCACAGCAGACTTGTCTGGAGGATTCATTTCATAGCAACAGTGAAATACCATGTAACATAAGCAAACATTGTCATCAGTTCATTTCACGATGCTTTAGAATTCTTGAGCCTATTGACAGATGAATTCGACCTTGTTGGTTAAAATTCCAGAGTTGTACCATATCTGAATCAGGACCCACGTCGCGAATAGACATCACACTGCCCTTTGTTTCTCAACGTACTCCAAGAGCTAGAAACTGAAAATCTTTTATTTAGTATTTTATTTTAACATATTTTGAAGCATCTGTTTACCTTCTAGCAACGCACACAAAATGATGTAGAACACAGCAGGCCAGGCAGCATCTATACGAAGAGATGCAGTTGACATTTCGGGCCAAGACGAAGGATCTCGGCCGGAAACGATGACTGTGTCTCTTCCTATAGATGCTGCCTCGCCTGCTGTGTTCTACCAGCATTTTGTGTGTGTTGCTTGAATTTCCAGCATCTACAGATTTTTCTCGTGTTTGCGTGTTTACCTTCTAGATGGATTGGATGTTATTTAGCTGTAGTTGAAAAGGTGCATTGACTGCCAAAGCTCATGTTTGTGACTTTACTAAAGAATGATCAAATATAAAGCAAATCGGGTTATTACCCAGAAAAGATCCTGCTACATGAAGACATGAAGAAATTACTGGTCCAAAAGTGACCAGACTAACATGAAATCATGTAGTGTGATTTGATTGGTGCATGTCCTCTTCTGGAGCACATACCAAGAGGATATCCATTCAGACACTATGATAAGAAGAAGGGATGACTTTGAGAAAATTAACAACTTTGATCGGAATCATTGCCAGCAATACAAACATTTCGGCATATGCTCTTGGCTTGAAAGTATAACCAGAACAAAAACTCTCTTACATTTTTGATTGATAATGCAATCAATCATTCAGATTTCAATTTAGCAAAGTACATTTAAAATAATAAATCGAGGCCTGTTAATAGGTGGGAGCTCGTCCGAATTAAGTTTAACTCAATTAAGTTAAAATGAGATGCCAAGATATCGATTGCAACCATTTCCTATGGGCTCAATTTTTATTTTAAAGGAAGGATTAAGGATAATTTTACACCATTTCCATTGAATGGAGCCACCTTCAGGCAGTGGAAATTAACCTCCAGAAATAATTAGCGTCTCCAATTGCTTATAAGGTCTTCCTTTAGTGCCTTGCCCATTGCTGATGGCCTCCAAGCAAAACACACTTTTGATGGCAAGTCCCGGCATTACCATGAAATTTTAGGTTAGATTGTTCCACCTAAAAACAAAAATGGACAAAAGGAATTTTACAAAATTGTCGAGTTGACATCGAGCTGTTTCCCAGGTCCCAGCATGCCAACTATATTGCATACTTAATGACCATGTTTCTGCGGCTGAAACAAAATGTTAGGAGGTAGACTCATATTACGACCTTACTCTTCACCTGCTAGAGGTGATGGAAGCTGGTCTCTCCCAGGCACAGTGAATTCCCTTATAGTAATATGCTGAATGGTGGTCACTGGCCTTTGAGCTTGTTTCCATTGAGATAGCTCAGGAGCAAAGAGGGGATTCACCACAAAAAAAGAGAGATGGAGATAGCAATTCTGATCACAAGAAGACAAAAGAGAGCAGTATCCATCAGCTCCAAGCAAACTCCCACGCTCACCATCTTAGCTGTGAGCTCCAGCAATGCATCTCACTGCACTTTTCACCACAACGTGTGCAGTATCACTCTCACCAGCTGTCTCCCCCCACTGAGTTGTGGAGGATAGGGATTTGCACCAAGTTCTTAGCATAGCAGCAGGGAGGAGGGATGCTCATGCCAGATTCCCAGCACAGCAGCGCTGTCAAAGACATCTCTTTTTGTACAAAATGTTATATTTAACCATTAGCAGTCTTATCCATGGGTGTGTATAATGTTATTAATATGAGTGAAAAGCAATATAACCATGTGGATGGTCTGAAACTTTGAAGCAAATGGAGAGAGCAGACTGTGGAAGAATATCGACTTCAAGCCACAGGTAATGATTTCAAAAGAAAAGGCCAGGAGCGTGAAACACCATGGACTCGACAATGAACAGTGCCAAACATTACAGCAGGCCAAACGGAGACACAGTGCTGCAGATACTCGTGCAGTACAAATCAGGTCTTACAATCAACACAGCTCCTTATTCATGCCCCTTCCAATGTGGGCTACTCTGAAATTTCTTTCTACTGCACAAATGGCAGAGCAGCACAGGGTAGAGCAAACACCAGGGATCATATGCATGTGGAGCAGTTGTTACAAAAAGGCAGATGAAATACTTGAGCTAGTGAGCCATGTGCACACAGAACAAGAGTTACCATGGCAGTACACATCTATGTTAGGCACAAGACAGAAAAGGAGAAAGCAGCTTGCAGAAGGACCCATTTTCTGGTATGCACAAGTATTTTGTAATGATTTCTGCTGGAAAACTATGGCCCCAAGCTGCCCAATTTTCCAGCAGCTTCCATGATCAGCATCAGCTATATGGCTTTTATCAAGGAATACACAACTCTTCCTTCAAAGATCACCTAACCCTTCTCCTCCCTGCAGTATCTGCACAGAAGATGGTACATAAACAAAGCTGTTTCACAATTCAGAGTAAACATGGATTATAAATGCATCTTTAGTTTAACAACTGCTGTGCTTGGACTTCAGAACAGATTGTTCTCAACTTGCAGAAAATACAACAACGGAACTTTCTTGGTCTGCCAGGGAAAGTTCACTCTCCAAGCAGGATGTTGGCTTTTCAATATTTTAGCTTATATTTGCAGATATTGTGGTAGATCTCCCATACCTGGAGCGGTGTGCATTAGGGAAGCATTGATTCGGACCAATTCATAGATAACTCATCATTTAATATTATTGTGACTAACTTGTTCCAGGTCTCATCTCCTCCTCTCCTTCAGTTTCCAAAAGCTGTCAAAAACTTAATTGATCTCCTCTTTAATTACCCTTATCAAGTTGGACTTTACAATTGTCCAGCAAAAATAAGTCCAGGGGTTCAAAACCCACTGCAAGAAGTTCTAGCATACAGCTGGTTTGAGTGTCTGCAGTCCCTCAATCTTGTAACTGCAGTATATTCCCTCATTCAAGATTCTCTTATTTGTGGGAAATGTCTCAACATTTAGCCACCCTTAAGATTTTTATAGGTTTTAATAGATCTCCTCTCACTCTTCTAAACTTCAAAGAATCTTCTGCATATAATGTTATATATGTGGGATGTTATGTTGCAGTTGGACAGGACGTCGGTGAGATTACATTTTTGAATTTTGTGTTGATTTGGTCACTCTGCTGTAGGAAAGATGTCATGAAGTTGAAAAGATTGCAGAAGAAACTTATGAGGATGTTGTTGGGACTCTTGAAACTGAGTTATGCAAAGGGGTTAAGTAGATTGGTACTTTATTCATAGGAGAAAGGGTGAATGTGAAGTAATCTTTATAGAGGTGTGTAAAAAATATGAGGGGCACAGATGTGTGAATGCACACAGGCATTTTTCCGCAAGGTTGGGGAAATAAAGGACTGGTGGGCATAGGTCAATGTCAAAGGGGGTAATATTTAAAACAAATCTACAGAGTCAACATTTTTACTCAGAGAGTGGTCAGTAAATGGAATGAGGCCTGAGGAGGTGGTTGAGACAGGTACTTGGAAAGATATGGAAGGAGTTGGACCAATGTGACAAGTTTAGGTGAGAATTTTGGTTGGCATGAACCAACCTGGTTTAAAGGTTTGTTTCCATGCTGTATTCAATATGGTCAATAATTTCGCCTTTGGATGAGCCGAGGTCACACTGTGACCTTATGCTTTGAGGGCATTCAAAATAAGGAAATTTTGCATGAATTCACTGGCAAGGTAATGCTCCAAGAGGGAAAAATTATGATTCTCTGTTCACATTACTGTGTGGTTATCAAACAAGACAATCAACTCAATTTATTTATCTTAAATGAATAATGTATAAAAAGCCCAAAAGATCAAAATGAATAGAAAGGAAACCAATAACAAGTATCTGTCAAATACCATGATTTAAGTTTTAAACAATTTATTTGAAAGAAGATACTAACAAAACAAAGCTTCACCATCAATGCAGAGAATAATTGAACAGAAAAAACAGGTTGCAATAAAGGTTTCAATCATGCCAATATTATGGGCTGCCATATCCAGATGAAAATTTGTGGCAATTCAGCCTTTTAAGGAAAGTATGGATGCTAGCATTTTTTTTATCAGCGTAATTAGAAACTTCCTGATGTATAGTTTTTTTAAATAATACAGATATATGACTCTTTTTCTCAACACTATTTAATGAACAGTATCGATACTCATTCAAATAGCTATCTACAATGATTGAAGCTTTCCCTGTTTCCTCCTCAGATCTCACACAGCTGTACCCAGCTTTCTATCATCAGCCAATATCAAAGTTAGACTTGGTTCATTTCATCCAGGTCATTGATATGAATCGTGAAAAGTTGGGACAGAGTCACTGTTTGAAGTGGTGAGTGAGAGTGACATCTTGCTAGGTGGGAGCCATTTGAAATCTCATTGGGACTGAGTCACAGTTTCAAGTAACAAATGAGAGAGCAACTTCTGGCAGAGTGCGAGGCATTTGAAAACTGCAAGTCTCGTCAGGAGTGACTGCATGTATAACTACACCTTCATAAATTGCACCAAGCTGCAGCTCCTTAGAGAGCTTATTAAGGAACTGGAGCTGCAGCTTGATGACCTTCAGTTCATACGGGAGAATGAGAAGGTGATGAACAGGGAGGCAATCACCCCCTAAGTTGCAGGAGGCAGGTACCTGGGTGACTGTCAGGAGAAGGAAAGGGAATGGGCAGCCAGTACAGAATACCCTTGTAGCCATAACCCTGACTAATAAATATACCGCTTTGTATACTGTTATGGGAATTGACCTACCATGGAGAAGCTGCAATGAGCAGATCTCTGGCACTGAGTCTGGCTTTGTGGTTTAGCAGGGAGGCAAGCTGCAGTGGTAGAGGACTTATTGGTTGGGGGAACAGAAAGGACATTCCGGGGACAGGACTGAGATTCCCGTATAGTTTGCTACTTCCCAAGTACCAGGGCCAGGGGCATTTCAGATCAAATCCACAGTATTCTTAAATAGGAGGGTGAGCAACCAGAGACCGTGGTCCATGTCAGTATCAAACATAAGTAGGATGGGTGACAAGATCCTGCAAAGTCAGTTCATGGAGTTAGGTGCTAAATTAAAGGACAGGACCTCCAGAACTGTGATCGCAGGACTGCATCCAGTGCCATGTGCTAGTGAGTGCAGAAATAGGAAGATCATACAATTTAACGTGTGACTAAGGAGTTGCTGCAGGAGATATAAAGATTTAGAGAGGGAACCGTCATTAATCCATTTCACATGCAACATAAAGGTGAACTGTCATAGTTAGAAATAGATCTGTAGAATGCATTTTTCTGACTCAGTTTGTAGATAAGCCCTTTTCCAAGATCTAACTTATGAGAACTATTCAGACATGCTGGTTAAGTTGTACAGAACAAGTCACAACAGCCACATGATAATGACTTGGTGCTGCTATTTGCAATGTTGATTGAAGGATGCACATTAGCCAGGGCGTGAGGAGAACACTAAAGGGTTGTTGTTAACGTGAAACATGACTGTTCCTGACCTGATGTACATTTGCAACAGGGAGAACTACCTTTAAAATCCCAAGTCATTTTGAAGTACATGTTCTTATGGATATGTTCCGAGACTGTATGTTCTAACAAAGTACACAAGAGTGGGATACTTTCTCAATACATTGCTGAAACATTAGCTTTGATGATCTCCATGAACACACAGGTACATAAATTGATCTCTGTCCTAATAAGGCACACTATGTGCCTGTTACAAGTGGTTTGGCTGAGGGTCTGTGGCTGTGAATTTCTGTATGACCAGAAGCCCCAGTGAATCACCGTTGCATACCTGAGTTATATGCCAAGAGAAACAGGCATTGTACCAGAATGCTGACTGGGGCTGAAGGTGGTTACTGGCAGGCAATTGACATAAACTGTAGTTAATGAGGGAAGGGAGGAGAAAAAGAGCAGTGAGCGTAGAATTAGTACTACAGTGGTGAGGACGCAGCATGGGCAATGAGATTTAGCAGAGTTACACCTCGAAGCGGAACAGTCTGTTTGTTTAGAGTGTGCACAATGGTGTGCAGTCTGTTTCCCTGGTAATGCTCCGAAAGGAACAAACCACTCATGGGAGTTAAAGTTGTGAAGCAGTTCTTATGCAATAGCTGAATGCAGCTGATCAAAATTCAACACTCAGGAAAAAGAGTGGGAGTAGAATTAAAAAGTCATTCTGAAGTTTTCCAGTTCTGATAAAAAGTTCAAGTGAACGGACAGCAAGGACATGAATTCAGGAAATGATTCTTCACATCTTTAACTTCAGTTGAGATTTAGATTTGTGCTGTGATGGGAGACATTGCCGTCTTCAAGGTGGGAAAGATTACCAGTACTGAATTTCAGATGAATCAGGAAATTGAATTTTGGGAGAAACTGAACGGAATCCTGATGAAGGTTCTGGACCAGAATCATCAACTATTTATTACCCTCCATAGATGCTGTCTGACCTGCCGAGTTCCTCCAATATTTTGTGTGTGTTACTCTGGATTTCCAGCATCAGCAGAATTCTTGTGCTTATGAAAAATAGATGCAAATCTTAATGTTGGATCTCCTGAATTAAATATTGACAAGCACATCATTTCAAGTGAACAAACAACACAAGTTCACCATTAAGTTTTCCTTTTGAAGCATTCTCCATTGGTCAGAACTTTCAGCACAAGATATCATTGAAATAAACACTTTAATAACCAGTCACAAACAGATTTCTGTACGAAATCTACTCAATTAAAACAGTGCTTCTTCCAACCCCTGTCACACCCCTTCACAATGAGATCATTGCTCTTCAAATGTGGAAAGAAAAATCAATTAATTTACTGATCTCAAACCAAACTCTTATCCACAGCTCTTAGGAGATATTCTGGAGATATGGAATATAGCAAATATTAATTTCAACAACAACCAGTCTTCACCTCTAAGAGGACCACAACTTTTTCATGGTTTGGAGTCTTGTGCACCTTAAGGACCTGGAGAGCTATGCTAGCTGGAATCAGGGCTTTATGCTTCAGCTTTTTATAGTGTCAAACATGCCAAGCAGGTCAAAAGTTAAAGGCCAGACTAAAAGTGGTACACTAATTCTCCAGGTTTGGGTGGAACAGCTCAGGGCTAACAACCTTGACAGGTAAAGCAAAATTGTTTTGGAAACAGCAATGAAGAATTCTTCTATGTCTGAATGTGACAGTATTCCTAAGACTATACCTGGGACTTGCATGATTGACTGTAGTGAAAACTGAGAAGAAGCTACTGACATGATGAAGGAAGCTTTGAACACCAGAGATGGAGGACCTTATTGCTGCCCGAAATGACAGTGGCATAATGGGCAGTAAAGGATGATCTATACTTGTGCGTTAAATGTATGCCGTAGGTACACCGTAGCTGCGAACCCTACGCAGTAACTACGCTGAACCCTACGCCATAGCCTAATGCGCACCTCTCCCAAAATGTAACTACGTGTTGCGGTGATGCAGACTGAACAACAGTGATTGGTCCACTTGGTAGCATCGCATTTCCTCCTACGCTGCAATATCTTCCCATTGGGCGACTGAAGGGCAGGGAAGGAACTCTGGCTGCAATGCTTTCCATAAAGCTTTACAGACCTTTGAAATTATGGAGGACCCTGTGCTTGACGCCAGTTTGTAGTTAGCTGCTACAGCCTGTTGACTTCCACCTGAAGCTAAAAATCGAATGGTGATTGCCAGTCTCTGAGTATACTGCGCGTACACTGATGCAAAATAAGTGGCTGGAGACGATGAATCAAATCGTTAAATCTACCTGCCGACAACCGAAAATATTTGAAATGTATTTCTTCGTCCATGTCTCTCAGTGGCCAGACAAGCACAGAAAATTCACCCTCCTTCAGTTTCAGTCGCCATTGTTTGAAGTTTGAGTTTCTTCGTGTTGAGTTCCAATACGAAGAAACTCAACACAGTGACATAGAAACCCCACCACCAACTAGTGTTTTGGCAGTGAATTGCAGAGAGACGCAGACGCACCAACGCACAAGTGTAAGTGCTCACAACGGCAGAGCCCACTTGCATAGGCTATGGCGCAAGCTAGTACACCCCAGTATAAATCAGCCTTCAGTAAGTAACCGGTCTTCAAATCTGAATGTGGATTGTAGATTCAATTTAAACTGCAGCTCAGAACAATGGTATTGCTGGAGCTGCAGAATGGGGTCGATTGCAAACAAGGAAACACCTTATTAAGATGAGATGTCTGCATATGCATGAATGTAGCTCAAAGACAACAGTAATAAGCATTCATCTTGGGTGTCTGGAATGTTCGTGTGACAGTCTAGGTGTTTGAAAATTATGTGCAACTCAAAGGAAGTATTATGAGCACATTGTAACCTTTGATCTATGGCATATAAAATATGATGTAATGGTGGATCAGGGA
The DNA here is from genome assembly GCF_963921235.1 of Mobula hypostoma. NCBI lineage: Eukaryota > Metazoa > Chordata > Chondrichthyes > Myliobatiformes > Myliobatidae > Mobula > Mobula hypostoma. The sequence continues at coordinate 35,123,050 of NC_086117.1, forward strand.
GCCTCTCTCCAAAGTGACTCCAAATGATGTTAGCTTGTGTGTGCTGAATAAAAATTTTCATACTACCATCAGTGTGTCTCTCTGGTGGCTTTTGTTGATAGTCACAACAACTCCACATAGTTATGAAGTGAGTGTGCAAAGGCCTTGGATATGTTAAGTATCAGCTGGTTTTCTGCGTTTTGCTGTCAATATTTTTCAAAGGACAGTTATGAAGTGATGAGGAGTCTGTCTCTCAAGAACTTCAATCATGCAATCACATTTTAAGGAAGATAAACTGAAGGAAGAATAAAGACTAAATTCAGAAGAGTCAAAAGAGAGAAGCCCAAGGAAACAAAATGACAGACTTACAGAAACATAAGCATAGAGGTGGAATACAAGGAATACAAAGATAAATGTTATTTTCCGCAGGATTCAATGCCTCAAGAAGTCAACATCATTCAATGATCCCCACCACCTGTGCCACACTATCTTCCTGCAGCTACCATGTGACAGGTTCAACTACTTTCAATACTTTACTTTAAATAATCAAACAATGCACTTGAACTAACCTGCACAATCCTAATCACTACCTCAGTATAGGATCTGTACAACCACTTTGTCCTACACTGGACTTTTAGTTCTAACTGTGAGTTTTTTCTTATAAAAAATGTGCTTTTCTTCTTGAGTGTGCTGCTTATATGATGCTATATACCTGTGATGTTGCTGCAAGTAAGACTTTCGCTGCACCTGTACTGGTCAAAATGACAATAAAGTTGACCTTGACTTCAAAGTTGATGGAGGAAATGAAAGGTAATCTTGGGAGAATAGGATTGAGACTTCTCCGCCTGCATGAGTTGGAGAACAAGAGATCAAACAATGCACAAATCAAAACAAAAAGATTGCCATAGGAGCGGTGACAGTGATTCTTGACAATGGGTTTATTGAATAACATTTGGAGAATGAAAGAGAGAGAAAGAAAATAAGATTAGCTTTATTGGTCGCATGTACTGTACATCAAAACATTCAGTAAAATGCATTGTTGGCATCAGATCAAATCAGTGCCGCACTTCCAGAGCCTATACAGTTTGTCCACAACTCATTGTATGTACGTCTCTTGAATGTGGTAGGCAACCAGAACACCTGGAGAAAACTCACAAAATCACTTAGAAAATGTACAAACTTACAGACTGCAGGAAAATTTGAACCAAATCTTACAGATGATGCTGCAATAATGTTTTGCTAACTTCTACACTACCATGCAGCCCCTATGTACTCAGCATAAGAAGAAACCATGCTTCCTTGGGGCAAGAAATTTACTGGAGAATACAAGAAAAATTGGAGGAGTAGGCTACACAGACCCAAAAGTCAGAACACAGTAATCATTCAACAAAAACAGGAGGGGTTGCTATGCTGCCAACAGAAGGAGCTCTGTGAATTGAGACAGATTCAGTTGGAATTTGTGCAAAGATTCACTGCTCACATGCATGTAGTCCAGGGCTCCATTATCAGTCACATGGAGTGAATTATGGTCACACAGCAAGAACAAGAACAGAGACAAACAGATAGGATCTTGGTAGAAAGATATGAAAGAAATGAACATGTAGATCAGAGTTCTCAGAAATACACCAACATTACTGCACCAAGTACAAGTAATGCATCTGTAGAAACATATAGCTGACCAAAAAGGAACAATAAACCACCTCAAAGACTGATTGAGAGTTGTTAAGTAAATTAGGGAATCTACTCACTTATTACAATTGAAGTTGATGTAAATATCAAACAAATAGCAATTAAAAAGACATCATTAAGCCACCACAGAGATAGATTGAGTGGATGAGTGAAGAAGAGATTGTATTTGCTTATTAGAATTGAAGTTAATGTAGATATTTTTGTTGGAAAGCATTATTGTGTCTTGCAGGTTTATGAGGACATACTATAGTGTTTGTTTTCTTTAAAGGCAGAAGATAGGTTATTTTGTGCATACGTAATAAAGACCCTCAGTTCCCAGTGTGCAATGTGGGCGGTTCACCCAGAACTGGAAGTGACGTTGGTGAATGGGAGACATGCACACACTCTTGATGGGCTGAAGGTCCCCAGTAAAATGCGGCTGAGCTGAAGTCATTCTGTAAATCTGTAAATAAAATAGTTTTAGTGTTTTTATCCACGCAAGTTTGTCTTTGTTAAAGAACGCACGTAACAATTCATTGTTAAATTCTCACTACATGTGACTCTGATCTTTCTTATCATTAGCTCTTTAATATTCCATATGCTAAGCAGATACCAGTGCAGTGTTTTAGAGATGGCTGCATTATTTGCTTTCTTCTGTTTTAATGTATGGTTCCTAGAAACCCTTTGAAAATTTTCAGGATGGATTAATACAATCATTCCTGACATTTGGAAAGGGTTGTTAGCATAGAGGTTGGGAAGACACTTTTACAACGACAAACATCTATGGAAGCTGATCAAATTTGAACGGGAATTTAGGTTTAATTTAATTTTTAGGTTACCCTTTAGCATGGAGGGGCAGTGGGCTGTTGAGGATTTAAATAAGTTGCAAAATTTTGTAAACTCTGTCAGCTCCATCATGGGCACTAGCCTCAACAGCGTGTAAGACATCTTCGAGGAACAATGCCTCAATAAGTTACATCCATTATTAAGGACCCTTATCACCCAGGACATGCCCACACTTCATTGCTACCATCAGGGAGGAGGTACAGGAGTGTGAAGACACACACTCAATGATTTTTTTATATTATATAAAATAATGTAACTAATGTCCTGGTTAAGATTTCTAATGCTATGCTGTGAGGTATTTTTATTTTAATAGCATTTTGGTTTCAGCTCAAGATACTGTGCCATGTTGTCCAACTTAGGAATGTTATGTCAGCCAATCAGGATTATCTTGGTATGTTTTGTAACTTTCTACTCAGTGTGATGCGATAGAAGATTCAAAAGGGCTGCGCTGGATTAGATTTCTGAAGGACGTAGTCTGGTTTGGGTCTTTTGGCGGGAATGTGGGACAAGGGAGGATGCCCTCAGAACGCTGCCCAAAGGAGAGACCCCATTGTAAGAAGTGCTTTGTGCAGATAAGTGGTTTAAAGAAGGATGTGCCAATACTCCTGAGTTAGCCAGTACATTCCAAGTGGTCTTCCACGGAAGCTTGAACAGTGCCTGCTGTCCGTCATGCAGAACATCGGTTCATGTGGGTTCAGCATGTGAGTAATCAAATCGAAGCATCTCGACTACTTCAGAAACGAGCTCCAACAAATATCTGCACATTTGGACTGGTTTTACTGTAATGGGCCCTTTTACCTTTTTATTTCTTTTTCTGTAAACTGATGAAGTTGAAAAGTGGAAGATACACTTTCTTTATAATTTTAAGCTGGTGTGCAATCTGTCATTTCTTGGCAACCATTAATTGGGGCAGTATTTACACAGCATTCACTACAAACAATGTTCCTTGATTGGAACATCCTAACTTTCCTGTTTGGTTGAATCCAAATTATACTGACCCTAGACATATACTGCTTAGGAGGGTGGCTTTCTCACCATTAAGTCACGTGGCTGTTAGCAGAGGTAACTACCAAACCAAGTTTGCATACAAGCCCCGGCGAGGGGATGATTTATATATATGCTGCTGTAAGAACATGTTTCACTGCACTTGTGCATACATGAACTTGTGCACATGATAATAAATTCACCTTTAACTTTAGAAAGCTTAGTTTCCTCACACTCCACAGGAGCCCTTGACATTTAAAACACTTTGTTCACACCTTCCCAAAAAGCAACATCCTCATGGAAAGTAAAGAGACTGCCGCAACTGGAACTCAGAGCAAATGCTATAAGAAGCTGGATGAACTCAATGGGTTCAATATCATCTGCTGCACAAGGGAATAGTTGACTTTGAGTTGATATTCAAGATACTATTAAACTGTTGCATTCCCTACCTTCCAACTATAACTTCTATCAACTGAAGATCTTCCTCTTGTGATCACTTTAAGCAGTTAATACAGACTTCTAGTCAACTGCTCTCTTGGAAGATGACTAATTTTATATATTATTTCTTTTAAATAATTTTGAATATCATTCATTCTGGTACTGGAGGATTGTGTCCTCTTGTTCACAATCCTGTCTACAGCTATATATAAGCTGCCAGAGTTCACTTTGAAACTTCTCTGATACAAATATTACACACATTCACTATTTGATTCATGCAAAGTCCTTGTTGACTGGACCATGTCCATCTTTTTTTCCTGCTGCAGCTCAGTAAAATATTTGATCTTGAAATCCCCCACGCTGAAAAACTGCATAAGTAAGTTCATAGAAGTAACTAATTATGGCTCATTTTTCAGCCTGATGCTCATAGAGCCAACACATTATACAGATATTTCTTTTCCATCAGTTGACCGCTCCACAAATCCAAATGGGAAAATAAATCAATCTACAAAGCATGAGAACATTGGAAGTTTGATGTGCTGAAATGTTCATCCAGTTACAGCTGGAAGCTGCATCAATTTCCAAACTGTAATTGACAATTATTCTCCATTGCATACCATTCAGTGTTGCAGGTCAGCTAGTTGCCGGGTGTATAGAAATGGAAACTATCAGCTAGCTTCCATGATTTCTTTAGTTGTCATGTTTAAAGTTCACTGCATGATTCATATCTCCAGATTTTTAATTTTCTCAAATGGTTTTCCATGTTCATTCAGGAAGGCATATTCAAGGAAGCAATTTCAGTGAAGTTCTACCCCAATAAACCACTAATTTTATCTGTTCATGGTTGAGTTGGCCGGCCAACACTAACTGACACCACTGACCAAAGTCTACCTGCCAAGTCTTTTGACGGTCAAGATCAGGATCTGGGCTCATTAATGCAGAAGCCCATTAACGTATTCTTTCCAATTATCCAGAACCTTGCTTCTGCTATTTTTATTTAAATCTATACATATTTTAATTGGATATTGAAAGTAGTAGAACATTGCAAAGAATTACCTTATATTTAAATTGCACAGTCACAATATCTTAATGTGACACAGCTGAACGAAGAAATGCACATGGTATTTTTCTGGCATTAGTAATCTCCAAATAATTATTTTTAAAAAGCTCAGAAAAAATAAAGGAAAAGTTTATGTTATGTGATATTGCTTCTGAAGTTCCTAATGTTCAGGGTTGAATCTCCCACATGAGCAGTGCTTTTTACCTCAAAATTCTCCCCTTAAAAAGGTGATGGATGGGGATAGCAGGCAGGGGGGCACAGTTGATAGTGGTAGGTAATCTCCTCCATTGATGCTAAAGAAATCTGTGGCAGTTCCTAAGAGAAGTTGTGCAGAGAGGGCTGGGGTGGGTGTTAGAATTCTGGATGCACAGTGCACTCATGACAAAGAGCTATTAAGTGTCTTTTAAGAGCTCTGCTGTTCAACCAAATGTACCTACCTGTTCAATATAATGCCAGACTGAACACAGTTGAAGATAATTAAAAAACAATGGCTAAAATTAACAATCTGCACAGGTGCAACAAGATTTTTTCCAAGGCTGGAAGAAATGTTCAAGACAGTCATTCAAGTTGGAAACAGTGGTGGCGGAGAGGCTGAAAGATTTCTAGAAGAGCCTATTCAGTGCCCAGTATTTTGTAAGTGTGTTACTGAGTATTCTATACTACAAAAAACAGCCACACTTTAAGTGGTATTTGCTTAGCTCCAAACTGTTCTGAGAAGTGTTGAACAGCACCAAGTTCCACACGTCTAGAAGGCCATTTCTGCTAGCAGGGTTTTTTCCTCACAACTCTGTAAGAGGGTGAATAATGGGTATGGCAGACAGGGGGGGGCACAGTTGATAGCAGCAAATAATCTCCTCCATTGAAAGCAAAGGAATTTCCACCAGTCTGGAAGAGAAATGTGCACGGTGTGGTGATTCATTCCAGTCGGCAAAATGCAGGCACGCTACAAATAAGAGTATTTCTTTTGCTATTTACTTATTCCAGCTCATACAAATTCACAGATATGCTGCCTCTCACCCCACTGTAGATTGAAATAGGAAATTTTATAATAGTAAACTGGATTGTTTTGTAGCTGGAGACACAAAAGACTGGATGTGCTCATGCCAAATAGCATGTCAAACAGCATCTGTGAAGGCAGAGGGATGGCTATGTGTAATTATTTAAATTAATTTAGAGAGACCGTGTGGAACAGGTCCTTTCAACCCAATGACCAGCAACCCATCTATTTAACACAGGACAATTTACAATAACCAATTCATATATTAACCGGTACATTTTTGAACTGCGAGAGAAAACCAGAGCACCCAGAAATAAACCACTCAGTTATGTCCAGGGCTGAGACCTGAGAGTAGAGAACCTGTTTTGGGTGACATGAATTATTAACCATTCTTGTGATTCACAGTACTGTCCCTCTCCTAATGGAATGAAAATGTTACATGAATATAGCAATAGTCAAACCAATTCCAATCCTGTTAATTGTCCCTGAATATCATCAATGAGATCAAATGTATTTGAGTGTCATCTAATAACACAAAATACCATTTGCCATTCAAAAATACAGGATTTTGCTATATCAATGATTGTTTAAAAGAATGTTAGAGTATTCTGCACTTTCTTTCAAATGTATACAATGTTTAACGCATAAACGTCGAGAAACCTTCCCTAGCTATTTCCAGTTTTAATGTTCAAACATCTTGTAAAAGTCATTTAGCTCACAGTAGCCTGGACTGGCAAACGTTTTTGTTTGAGAACAATGAAAAATTAGTCCGGCTACCTCTGTACCTCACAGAAGCAGTGGTGATGGGAGAGTGAACAGGTGAGGAAGAGATGCTGTACGCCAGCCTCACTGACTCAATGAGTGAGTTTGCTTAGTGCTCCCAGCTCTGTTCATCAATCGAAGCCCAAAAAGTTGCAGCTCAAGGAGGGCATAGGGAAAAAAATGGGGAAATGCCATGCTCTCAGATGGCAGAAGATGCCTGCAGCCCTCTGTAGTTAGCAAATTCAGGTCCCCATCCATCTTACCAGTCTCCCAAAACATCCAATTGGATGAATGGGTTATAACTATGACTGTCCATAGTTATAACCTAGAGAGGACTTGTACTTTCAAAATAGGTTTTAAACAGAAACAAGAGAAAGTATGCAGATCCTGGAAATCCAAGCAACACATACAAAATTCTGAAGGAACTCTGTAGGCCAGGCAGTATCTTTGGAAATGAGTAAGCCGTCAATGTTTTAGGCTGAGACCCTTCATCCAGACTGGTGATTCTTATCTCTTTTTCTCCAGTCCTGATGAGGGGACTCGGCCCGAAACATTGACTGTTTACTCTTTTCCATAGATGCTGCCAGGCCTGCAGAGTTCCTCCAGCAGTTTGTGTGAGTTTTTAAACAGAGTTGGGTTTTGTTGCTTGGCTCACGTTACTGTACCAGAATTGGTACAGACCAAAGAGAAATAATGGGTACAGCAGCGAGGACCACCTACAATGTGTACTCCACAGCTTTTAATATGTTTGTACAATGTGATTATTTAGTGTGTGCTTTCTGTGTCACTGTAAAACATGTATCTTTAATGGTTTGTGTGTGCTTAACATAAATGTTCTATATTTAACATAGTTATTGTGCCTGTCAAATGACTGTTGTGTTGTTTCACTATTTCATATGCTCACTATTGTAAAATGTAATATTTTAACTGGTGACTCACATTAATTTTATAATGATGGGCAGAGATTTCTTAGTGGCAAGACAATACGAATGCAATAATACAAGCTGTTATCAGCTAGTCTGGACCATTACTTCCTGGTAATTTCAGAACCCACACCAACATTTCCAGAATTATAGTGGATATTGACATCCGAAGACTGGAATTTCAGTAAAATTTGATTCCAGCCTATTCTTAGGGAAGGATGTTGGTAATGTTTGTACAGTTGCAGATAAAAAAAGTAACATTGAAAAAAATTAAATGTTAACGGACAATCTGCTTGAGCTTCATATTCCTTTGTGTTATGGGACTGAGCTGGCCACTGGAAAATTGTTATTTTTAATAGTTTTTTGTGTTAAAGCAATAAGTTGTTCTATCTCAAACTACTTCACCCATGTATTTCTGTCCACTCCAAAATCACATTTAATTCACTATTTATGCCTACAGAATGTCATTTATCAATATCGTGTCTTTATTTCGCTCTGGATCAGACAACAGAAATTTCCTGGCACTCATCCACTGTCTGCTCGATAATAAGCATGAATTGATCATAAATCTTCCTAAGTGGGGAATACTTTTCATCAAATAAGTTATCAGAATAATGACCACTATGACAAACAATAGCACAGTGACTAGATTACTAAACTAACAGACAGAGATATTGACTGCTGATCCAGAGACACCAACTGAAATCACAGTCATCAGAGTCATAAAGCATACAGACACTTCAACCCAACTCATCCACATTGACCGGAATGCCAATCTACACTAATCCTATTTTCCTACATTTTGTCCATATACCTCTCTCCTTTTCTATTCATGTACCATTCCAAATGCTTTATAAACACTGTGATTCCACCTGATTGCCTTGACTGGGAACAACTTCCACGTAACTATCATTTACTGTTTGAAAAACCTGCTCTTCAGTTACCCTTTAAATATTTCCCTTCTCACTTCAAACCTATGTTCCCTTATTTTAACTTTCCCTACCTCTGTAAATACACCATGATTATCTAACCTACCTAATCCACTCATAATGTTATAATCTTTAAAATGATCCATCCTCCATCTCCAGTGAGAATCATCCCATTTTCTTCAGTATCTCCTTATAATTGAAGTCCTCTATTCCAATTGATTCCCACTATTCCTCAGAGAATATAAACTTGGATAATAAAATAAAAATAGGAGAAGAAATAACACCTGGAGAATAAAAAAAAATCCATTGTCTCAGTATGAGTAATTGTTGGTCATGAAAGAATTGGATTGTGGAAGAAAACATCTGACTGGAATGAGTCAAAGACAGCAGAACTAGACAAACCAAATGCCTTTGCTCTTGCCATGTAGTTGAAGGAATGGAGGTTGCCATTTTGAGAAACTGCTCTGCAAACTCCTTTTTGAGAACTGTTTTTTGAACCGGTTTTGCTCAGGGATAGCTATATCATCGTACTTTAAAGTGAACACAATGAGGCTCTTGATTATCTACTGAACTAGAGATAAGACACAAATAAGAAGTGAGATGGTCTTTGGTAAGATAGAACATGTATGTTTATGAATAGGGCAGTTAGTGTCTGACCTGACTAACCTGGGCTGAGTAACTGGCTGATCTGCTCTGATTCAGAATAAAGACAAATTAATTATGAGTTGTTACTTGTGAAACCAGCAATACATGATGCTGGCTTGGAAAGTTGACATACGTTAGCCAGATAGGCCACAACCAATGACATAAAAGTACAATATTGGAACTGATAAAGAAAGAGAATAAGAATGAGAGGCTTTCAATGCAAAGCAGTGAGAACTCTGGAGACTAACTATTGCAAGGAAGGTCCCAAGGCCAGGAGCTGGGAGAAGAATGATCAACCTTTGGTGAACAGGATATCCCCAATTTTGATGTTCTGAATTGGAAAAGTGGTCTGAGCGAGTATTTGTATAGAGATACCAGTAGAAGTTATGTTTGAAGATGTAGCACAGGGGTCAACATAGCTACGTTGATGTTTGTGCAGGGACAATAAAGTACAGACCTTGTATTCATTGGGAATTGTGCAGTCATTTGCCTAACCTAGATCAAATTGATGACAGGTCAACATAAATATGACATTGAAGAGGGTTTTAGATGGATACATGAATATGCAGAGAATGGAGATTTATGTACAGAAAGATGGGATTAGTTTAATTTAGCACCATGCTCAGCACAGACATTGTGTACTGAAAGGTCTGATCCTGTGCTGTTCTATGACCAACTTAATTGTTTAAAAACTTATCTTGTGATGAGGTCCAGCACCTGGCTGCGTGTTGTGCTGACAACACCCAGGCCCTTAACACCCAGAAGACCAAGGAGATCATTGTGGACTTCAGGCATGCTAGGAGCCATAATCACATCCCCATCTACATCAATGGAACTGTAGTGGAGCATTTATCAAGCTTCGAATTCCTTGGTGTCCACATTTCCGAGGATCTCACCTGGTCTCTGAACTCCTCCATCCTGATCGAAAATTTATTTCCTGTGGAGCATCAAGAAAGCTCACCTCTGTCCCAGGATACTGAAGGACTTTTACTGCTGTACCATTGAGAGCATACTCACCAACTGCATCTCAGTGTAGTATGGCAATTGTCCCATATCGGACAGCAAAGCACTCCAGCGTGTGGTGAAAACTGCCCAGCTGATTATCGGCACCCAATTGCCCACCATTGAGAACATCTACCATAAACACTGCCTGAGCAGGGCGAAAAGCATTATCAAGGATGCATCTCACCCTAACCATGGACCTTTTACTCTTCTCCCATCTGATAGGCGCTACAGGAGCCTCCACTCCCACACCAGCAGGCACAGGAAGAGCTTCTTCTCTGACGCTGTGACCCTGCTGAACCTCACATCACAGCGCTAAGCAGTATTGCACCCATATTGTACTGTCTCAATAGTTTTATATTTGTGTGCTATAGCACTTACTTTTTATTCACAGTTATTTTGTAAATAACACTATTCTTTGCATTTCTGGTCAGATGCTAACTGCATTTCATTGGCTTTGTATCTGTACTCGGCACAATGACAATAAAGTTGAATCTAATCTAATCTAATCTAATCTAATGTTCTTCAGAATGCAATTTTGCTGTCCTTTGTGATTTGACATCATCAAGGACCCCATCATCCAAGCCATGCTCTCTTCTCATTGCTGCCATTAGGATTGAGGTACAGGAGTCTTAGCACCAACAGATTCAGGAACAGTTATTACCCTTCACTATCAGGCTTCTGTATCAGAGTGGGCAACTTCACTAACCTCAAGACTGAACTGAGTCCATAACTCATGATCTCAGTACTATTTATTTTTTTGTTATTTTATTTGTTCTTTTTTGTGTTTACACAATTTGTCTTTTACACATAGACTGTTAGGCTTTATTTGTATGTAATTTTTCATTAGTTAAGTTGTATTTCTTT